>NC_056728.1:1177160037-1177417537 GCF_019279795.1 Protopterus annectens | reverse complement strand
GATATGAGAGATAGCTAGTGTGCCAGCTCCTACTATCTACATGGCCTTGTGGAATTTCACTATGCAGGAAGTGCCAACAGAGACAGGAGTGAGTGCCCAGTGTTGGCTCATCCATATGTAAGCCATATGTGGGAATCATGAAGACTGTTATATTGTCTATACACACTGATTATCAATCTGTATACACTGCCTTCTGCCTGGCAGTTGACGGAACAGTAGCCATTCCTATTCAGATACCTCTGTCCATGGACACCAAGTGTGATATTTATTGTCACATGTACATTCTATAGCTCAGAGTACTTCTAGGAGGTGGATAGTCTTGTAGAAGCCATGCACTGTGGCTGCCTGCTTTCCTACCTATAGTATTGGAGATTCTCATCAATGTATACCAGAGGTTTATCAAGAAACATCTTGAGTACCTATGATATATGTAATGATCCCCCTGTTTTCCAGTGAAATGATAAGAGCTACACAGATCTTACTAATTTCTGATATATGAAGTCCATGCATTCCTTCCTATCAGTTTGTGGACCACTCATGTCCTCCAACATGCATATGGAAGCAGTCCTCTATTTGATGATCAGTTAGCTGATGGTATGTTGTCCTTTGCAGGTAATGTTTTTGATCATGCCATATGTGGATGTTTCACACTTAAGGTTGGGAAGCTAGCACCTTTTATCAACATCAGGTGCTGCTGCACCTATACTTTTTTCCAGTTGAACTCCACAGCTTTCATCACACCTTTATGTTTATACTCTGATACAGCTTCTTATATGCCTTCTCTCCTGAGAAATATGAATTGCAGACTGCTTTTTTGTAATATCATTTGCATCTCAGTATGCACTGATTAGAATTAAATAGAACCTCTTCATCTTCATTGATAATGTCTTCATTTGCATACCTCTGTACTTTTGCCTTTTGCTTATACCTTTTAAGCAATACATGAGTCTGTGAATCACTACATATTTGCAACCTCACTGTAAATATCAACAGCAGTAAACTGCTACAATATAAGCATTGTAATATTTGTAAAGAAAACCACCCCACTATGATTAATCATGCTAGATATTGGGATAAGCCCTATAGTTGCACCCTAGTAACAGAATTATCTGTCTGATTACTTTTTCTGTGAAAAAGTTGGTTGCACAACCACTGCAAAAGCTTTTTTTATCCAAAGGTGTACCCCAAGGTTTGATATTAGCCCCTCTGCTATTCTCCATGTTCTTTACCAAACTTTTTTATGGCGAGACATGTCTATTCTACTCTCTTCTGATAACATAGCTTTTTTCAAAACCAATCACTCCCTTCCCACTTTGCAGCAGAATCTCCAAACAGACTTCTTCTCACTAATAGCCTGGAGATTTAAGAAAAGGCTATTCCTCAGTACTTTAAACTAATGTCATGCTCGTTGGGACCCCCATAAGCTATGTAGAATCTCCACACCCCTTCAAATCAAGACAATAACAACCAGAATAATGCTACACAACACATCTCGAATACCTCTGACTGTGGCTTGTCCCATCTGTGAACTTCTGCTTCTACTCAGAAAAACAAGGAATAAAATGTTATACCTTCTACTCTGGGCCAGGGAACTTCATACATTCTCTCCTCTGCAGCTAGGGCTGCCATAGACAACAGAGTACTACTTGTACAACTTGAGTAGGGTCTACAGTTTGTAGCTTAGTCTTCGAATACTAACAATAAAACTGTCACCCCTTTTCTGCAAAAGGAGTGATGTGCTTTCTCCTATTAACCTGTGCACTTGGGCATTCTGAGGCAGTGCAGCAACTGCCTCATGTGCACAGACAACCCCCTCTTCTTACTTCTCAGCACTCAGACTTGTGAGAGATGCACTTATATCACCAAATTGGAAGCTATGCACTCTCCAGCCAAGACCAGACTAGCTGGTCAAGAGGAGGTCAACACCCACTTTCACAGCTCTCACATAAAAACACAAACCACACACCCACCTTCACAGAGGCCAGAATGTGACACATAACATACGCACTCAGGTCACTCCACAAGAAGTGCAAGTATGACTCTGTCAATGACCATGAGGGTGTGAATGACCTGAGACGCACTTCCCTGGACTACATGAAAAGAGACATGGTGGAGCTCTTGGATTATATGGCCCAGGCAGGTATGACACTAGCTCTGAGCAGTATCCTACCATTACCCAGAAAGATACCACAGTACAAACAAAAAGTGGTTGACTTCAACAATTGGCCAAGTTTTGGTGTCATTTTAAGGGGATCCAGAATCTGTCTGCTTGGGATGATATGATTGACAGACCTCAACGCTCCTGGGTTTCTGGTTACTGGCTAAGGCTCCTGACACCCCTACATGGCCTTTTTTAGATGGTGTTCCAAAGACCAAATTACCACTGTAACAGCTATAAATAAATGCAATCTGAGAGCCATGCTGCTCAGTGCTAGAAGTCTAAATCTCAAGACGAAATCGCTGGAAGCACTCCTCAAAACAGAAAACATCAACATTTGTGCTGTAACGGAGACCTGGTTTAAATCAGCAGAAAACACTCCTATGCTACCAGGCTATAACACATTCCACACCTTTCAGCTGTGAAACATTGACCAAGGCTCAAAGGCGGTGGCGTTTCCATATTCATAAAGGATATGTACACCTCCAGACTAGTAACCCAGCATAACGCATCTTGGATACTTCAGGTACAACTAACACTGGGTAAGACAGCGATCCAGGACATAGCCTGCTATAGGTCCCCAAACATGTCCCTAGACTCTCACTCCATGTTCCTAAGCACCCTAGAATCTATTAAGGTCCAACCCAACACTCTCTTACTAGGAGACTTCAACTACCCCTCCATCAACTGGGAAAACTACTCAAGCACCAATACACTGGCCCACCGTTTCCTGGAATCCATCAATTCCAATGCCCTGGACCAGCTCATTCTGACCCCCACTAGAGGAAGCAACATCCCTGATCTGGTTATTACTAACATGGGAGACTGTTGCTCTACACCAGTCATCACTCCCTCCCTGGTCAGATCCAACCATAAACTAATCACCATGGAAAAACACATCTCACCCACACCCCCCCTCAAAGGTAATTACCTTGAAAAATTTTTCCAAAGCTGACTTTGGACTCCTAGAAACAGAGGTGGCTAATTTCACGGCAACCATCCAAATGGAAAATAGCTGTATGACTGCCAAATCATAGCCCAATGCACTGTACGAACATGTACACAAATGCATTAAACTAGCCATATCCAACAGAACCAAGTCACTCTCCTCCAAAAAAAGGAGGCCAATCTGGTGGTCTCCTGCCATTAATAAACTCTACCTTAGAAGGAAGAAACTATTGCAGAAAAAAGTGAAGTCCTAAGACTGGAATAATTCCCTTATTAGCCTCAAAAAAAGTTGAGATCCCTCATCAAATCCTCTAAAGCCAGCTATGAAGGCAGAATTGCAGCAGACACTAAAAACAATCACAGAACCTTCTATAGATATATCAAGAATCTTCACGGCAATACCCAGATTTGCTCTGAGATACTGTACTATGGTACCTCCTATAATCAACCAACAGATATTGCCAACAGATTCAGAACCAACTTATCCCGTCTCTCCTCACCCTAAAGGACCAATCACAATACCAGAAGAATGCCAGGCACCCATCATTACTGCAGCACAGGTTAAAGCTGCATTGTCTAAGGCCAAGAATACAGCTTTCATGGGACCCGATAATATCCCTGGCTGTGTTCTACATGAACTACAATGCAAACTGGCACCACATCTGTGTGCCCTGTTCAGTCACAGCCTCACCTCAGGCTTTGTCCCTACTGAATGGTGCACTGCTGCAGTCATCCTCTCTCCATAAAGGGGAAGTGACTACAAACCCTGGGAATTATCACCCCATTATCCTGACAAGTCTGATATGTAAAGCTATGGAGCGCATCATCATGGACCTGATTAGCAAAGATACAGGAAATCTCCAAACTCTAGATCCCACACAATTTGGCTTTGTGAGAGGGAGATCATGCCTACTCAACCTGGTTGACTTCTTTGAGTCAGTCACCAGGGCTGTGGATGAAGGTAAGGCAGTGCATACAGCCTACCTCGATCAGGCTAAGGCCTTTGATACCATTCCTCACTCGGGAATTATTGATAAACTCACCAAACTAGGCATGAACTCCTATATTACTAGGTGGATTTCTAATTGGCTCACAGATAGAACACACAGTGTGAAAGTAGCGGACTCCAAGTCAGACTGTTGACCAGTCATGCAGAGATCGGTCCTGGGTCCTCTCTTGTTCGGCATCTACTTCTCAGAAGTCCAGGCCAACACAAAGGGACTCTGGCTGACCAAGTTCATAGATGACTGCAAGCTGGGAACCATAACTAACTCTCCAAGTGATGCAGACATCTTACAGAAAGGCCTCAATGAGACCAATGACTGGTGTCAAAACCATGGCCTTAAGCTTAATGTCAGAAAATAAGTCTCCATCCACTTTGGTAAAAACTTAGTTTCCACTAATTACCACATTGATGGAAGCCTACTGCACACTGAAAGCATTATAAGAGATCTGGGAATGCAGGTTGACAGCAACCTCTCCTTCAATCATGACATTGCCACTGTGGTCAGACAATCTTTCTATGTGGCACATCTCATTACCAAGGGTTTTGCATCCAGGAAAAAAGAGGTCATCATCTCTCTCTACTCTTCCCTCATTAGACCAATCATCAAGTATAGTGCCCCATTTGGCATGTACCTCACTAGACACCTGCAACAGCTAGAGATGCCACAGAAGTACCTCACGAAGAGGATCATAGGCATTAAACACGTCCCACACGGACAGACTCAAAAGACTCCAGCTATTCTCTGTCTCATATCGCCTACTTAGAAGTGATCTCTGCTTGGCTTACAAAGCCATGTCTGACCCAGCTCTGTTAGAAATGCTACATCTAAAGAAATCCCAATCCCATCGCACCACACTCTCCAGAGACCTCACCCTCATTATTACAATCAACAGAACATGCTGGAGGGGCAGGTTCCTCACCCAGAGACTGCCCATACTCTGGAATAGACTTTCCATACTTGTCAAGTAGAGCACCACGCTGACCATCTTCAAGAGAAATCTTGATGAGTGGATGGGTAATAGAAAGTTCACCCCAGGGATCACTCCAGTAGCTCTGCTTGACAGATGCACTGGGAACTAACATTGGGCGACATGATTCCAGGGCACTTCTATGGGCTAGGCTTGTAAAGGCTCCAGGCCCATTAGCCTAGTACACACCTATGAACCTATGAACTATGCAGATTCATTACACTTTCTCCATTGTCTGAAAACCACTGCTTAACTAGTGAATAAGCCAATTTGTTACAAATCAAAGAGCCAATTTCAGTATTTAAACTCTGAATCTAGCACTATCTCTCCCTTAGCATCTAAAACACTTCTACAGATACCTGCCTACAACGTAATTAGTCAGTCCCACAGTTGTCCACTACTTCTAACCTTCACTGATGAAACTGACAGGCACCAGCCATAGCTTCTCTACCTTTGCTGACTAACTTTTAGAATTACTCCCTCCATATCTTAAACACATAACTATAAATTCCATCTGTTTAAAAAAGCATCTGATCAAGAAGTCAAAGTGTAAGTGTAGCCCCACTTAGCACATAACCTAACTTACTAAAAGTGTTCCACCCTCTTCCCACTTCAGTATATTGTCCTCCTGTTGGAGCTCATCTTTGTAGATTTCATGCTGCCTCCATCTTGTCAAAGTTAGTTCCTGACATCTATTGCACATATGTATATAACTGTGCATTGCTACTATTCAGTTCTGCACATAAAACTGTTATGTTTTCTGCATATTTACCATTTCTCTATAATGCCAGCTATTCATTGTTGGGCAATTTTTCTTTTTTCCTTTTTTCGTCTCTGTAAACGTCTGGATTAAGACTGAAACTGGTCAGTGTTGAACAGTGCTTTTATCCCATTTAACAAATACAATAATCAATCAGTCAGTAAATAAATGCATTTAAAACGGTCCTGATGAGGTTACAAATATCGTTCTTCTATTTACCTTTTCATCATTCTCTTCTGATTGCATCAAGATGTTACCTAACTTTTGTCAAGGTTTTACAATTAATGCCTTTTTTAAATTTCATGTAGCATACAATATGTGTTAGCTAAGATAAAATTTACTTTTTAATTTTGATGTCTGAAAACTTCATACGCTAGATGAATATATTTAGACTGCTGTTAATTTATGTTTTAAAAAAAATTTAGCCTGAGCATCTGTACTACAAATATGTTCTGCATTAATTTATAATAGCTTTATATCATTGACTAAAAACATTTTTTTTTGTCATTGTTAAAATCGTTTGTACCGCCATTATAGAACAGAATATTAGCTGCTTTATTTGAAACCTCTCTAATTGCCAACTTAATCCAGCTGATGGTATCTAGGGAGCTGGGGCCTATCCCAGAATTCATTTGGCATAAGGCAGTAGAGGTTACCCTTGATGGGTCGCCAGCCTACTGCAAGATGCACACTCACTAACTCTCACAAAGCACACATACTCAACTATCAACAGTTTGAAGGAACTGCAATTCACTTATGGCAAAAGACACCCAGAGTAGCCAAAAAACCTACATATGAATATTTTGGACATAGAAACAATGCTTTACTATCCTGCCAATATGGTAGACCAATCATTTCCATAAAAGGTGTCCAAGTTGTTCTTTAAATAACTAAACTAGTGCTTGCTTTAATATAATTTGCTATCCTACTGCAGACATCAGATTTTCTCTCAGCGATCCATTAGTACATTTGTAATTCCTATATAATCTACTACATAAGTTATTGGGTGATTGTCTTTCTCTCTTTGATAACCTCAAATCTTCATACATGTAGTCTTTAAATGTCCTATAGACATGTATCAGGTCTCCTCTTAAATATCTATATGAAACACTGTACAAGTTCAGATATTTTCATCTTTCTTAATAATTTAAAATTTTATATCCACAAATGCCCTTGGTATAATTCCATTGTACTCATGTTACAATTTACTTGTGTTAGTTTTTTAAAAAGTCTCTGTATTATTATTCCATACTGTGGACAGAGGGAGGATGATGTGATGAGAACACAGAGAAGACACCCTCCCATGTGGAAATGTTATTGCCATCAGAGGCATAGGCTATGTCCTTCAACATAGATCAATATATCACAGCAGTCCTAGATAAAGAAATCATGAAAAATAATCTTCCTGGTATAAGCAATCTATTTTCTCCAAGACGACTGCAATGTAAAAACTATATTTCTGACAAATGGCAGCAGTTTAAGAGATTATCTTCTAAGGTTTAAGGTACAGGGGCAAAAATTCTAGCCTGTGGACGTAGAAGGATAATGCTATAGTGAAAAGCATATATATATATATATATATATATATATATATATATATATATATATATATATATATATATAATTTATTCAGTACTGTTTCTTTTCAGAAGCACTAATTGCAGTGAATTAGTTGGATTAAAGTCTGATTTAATTGAACCACTTTTCATACATTGTCTATTAACACTGAAGGCTTTATTAATTAAAATACTAGACCACTACTAATTAAAATACTAGAAATAGAAGAATGAGAAGTTCATGATCTATATACGTAGGTACAGTTTTTGCAGCCAGGTAGTTATCTGTCAGGGCAAGAGCCATTTCATAAGTCATATCAAAGCCTGATAGCAGTCTAATCAATAAACATTCATAACATATTGGTAGATTTGGATCTATAGCCTTTTTTTTTTTTTTTTTTTAAGAAAACAAATAGAAGTTGGAAGTTGAGAAGCAAACAAATCCAAGTTGAATTTTATTGTATATGCCAATTGTGTGAATTGTTTGGTTGTCAAGGCATTCTACAATTCATTTAATGAATGAAAATTCACTTGTTTAACAATATGTAGGACAAAACGAGATTCTAATCAGTTTTGCTGATCTGCATCTACTTGTGAAAGGGAAGTGGGCTGCCAAATAAATACTTTATTGTTATCGCAATTTGGAAAATATGCTAAAGGTAATTAAAGGTCGCAGTGATTTTCACAGTAAAGTTTTTCAGACAAGAACTGTCTTTTGTGATATGTGAAAAAGTCAATAATCTCACACATTACTGATCACAAGTGCCCACTGAAGAGTTAGTACAGATAAAACAGTCCAGGGGTGATTTTCACTGACTGTATATCAACATGTTACTCTGCAGTATGGTGGCCAAAACTAATTTCATCCTTGACTGGCCTCTTCTGTTTAACTATCCTTCATTACTTTTCAGCAGAATCCTTTTTTGACAATGTTTTTATTCTCTTTGGATACAATCTGGCACTGTCCATGCCATCAAGATGCTCTTTCAACTCTAGCTTTGTAATCTGTCCCAATCACCAGTGGTGGTATCAGGGCTTACCTGGGACACCCACTGAGAGTTTTTTTTGTTTTTTATTAATTTATTTTTTTGCATTTTGCCACTCTCCTTTTTTAGTTTTCTTGCAAATAGCACACCTAATAGATAACAGTACACTGCAGACAGTCCAGTGGTGCAGCGGTTAGTGTTGTCGTCTCATAGCAAGATGTTCTCTGGTTCAATTCTCGGCAGGGTACCTTCTGTGTGGAGTCTGCATGTCCTCACTGCATTTGTGTGGGTTTCCTCCAGGTGCTTCTCCCCCCCTCCCCCAACATTCCAAAGACTTGCATCTGGAGCATATTTCCACAGACCTCTGCTGAAAATAGTCTCTGTCCTAGTTGGACTTTTCCAGTCAACAAATGTTAAATAAATAAATAATATGCAGGCCTTCAATCATACATTAACATTAAGTGCACAGTCATGGTTCCAGTAACATCTAGATAAAGCAATGTTGTGAGTAAAGAAATGCAGTCACCGGGTCTCCACTAGGGGGCACTTCTACTACAACAAATCCTTCTTCATCCATTTAGAATGAGAGAAAAAGTTATCAGAATTTGCTTGCCATTTCTCCATATCAGAATTTAAATATCAGGAATCATAGCTAAACCCTAATCATTGGTGGTACATTCTGGAACAAAGCCCTTACACTAATCACCCAGCACACTTCAATAAAGTCCTTAAATTATAGGCCATCATTGTACACACAGTAAGTTTATTTACTTAGAATGATAATTAGTCATTGCTAAAATTTGAAACTAAAGAGGAAGGAATGTTCTGAAGCAGAAGGAACTAGTTACAATATGCTGTCACAGACGACATAAAAGGGATGAGCACATAAAGTGATTGTCTGTGGTAGGTAGTAGTAATGAATCTTTCTCATAGGGACTGAATAACTTTGTTTTGAAGTGTGGGAAAGTTCTTTATGCAATATATTCTTAAACTGTTGCAGGTATGGAAATATCTAGTCATGCTCAGTTCTGGTTTCAAAGAAGACCTTGAACTTTTTGTCTTTTTATTGTGAGAGTTCAGATACTGCAGACATTGAATAACTTGCCTACTGTTTGTTACAAGTTATTGCTTCTAATCATATTTGCATGTTGCTATTACTTCATTGATTATAAAAGCAAATGAATCCCATAAATAAGGAATGATTACCAATAACTGTTTAATCTGTGCTTTCTTACATGCAGTAGTAGGTTTCACCACACCTTTATAAAAGACCCTTTATTTTAAGGATAGGCATTTATATTAACTGCAAAGCAAGTGACTATAAAGGTCAAATATGTTTTACAGATAATAACCATTTAAGGGGATGTTCATCATCAGCTACAGCAAAATGTGTACACAGAGAGTTTATAAATGAGTACTTAGAAGATGTTGCTTTACTGCATTGGTCTGAAAAATTGGTGCACTAAAATGTGCATTGATTAAAATTCAAAAGGGTCAGCTATACTAAAACATAGTAAACAATCATTTTATAAATGATTCAGACAAACAAAAAGAATGTAATGCCTGAAAAAAGGGCAGCAACAAATGTGTTCTGTTATACTAGTAACAATACTAATTTACTGACAGATATGCATTGTGCACCAAAAGTTGTATATTTTACTGACTTAAAGTCCTTGTTAATGAAACAGCATTCATATTATTACTGTATATATAAGAAAAAGGGATAGAAATCTGATAAATTTAACTTCAAAGGTAACACAGAAATATTTCTGAATGGTAATTATGACATAGCAAAAGAAGTGTCTGCTTATTTACTTATTGTTTTTTTTTTTAGAGAACATAATTCATTGTATTTGATTATATCCCCTTTAGGACAGCAGGCTATTAAGGACTACTGCAAATCAAGTAGCCTTGTGTTAAGTGTCCTTCAATGACTCATCATGCCTTTTCGAAAACTTAAATTAGCATGTCACTAATATACAAGAAACAGTACTACCTAAAATACAAAACAGACACAGCTGTAGCAAGCATACCCCAGTGCTGTCACATGCTGAAATAAAACAGCTGGTTTTAAGTGCCAGTCTTATTGACTTAAAAGATGTGCAATATGTCTCTGGAGAATTCAAGAAGAAAGAGTCAGTAATGAGTGTCTTCCAAATGTTTTGCAGATTCCTGTGGACCAGACATCAGTTCTGGGTTCTTTCATGTCTGGCATTGAATTATTAGTACTCTGTTGTGTAGTTAATTAATAAACAGTTTTCTTTTGAAATACCGTGTGTGACTTTTTCTGACTATTAAATTACTTTATAATAACTGGGAACAATTCAGTTACTGTTTGTAATTGAAGAAGAATTTGTTTATATAAAGACAAGTCATTATACTTTAAACCATCCTAAATAAATTGATTATTATGTCAAAAAGCATCTGTGATATAGAAGTATGGGGCAGTGTATATGCTTTTATTTCTAGCTGTATAATTTCGTATTTCAGTGATACAGATTAGTGCTTTGTGAATCAACAGGTGAGATGTATCACAATTTGCTAAGTTCCCAATGAATAAAAAACATTAGGAAAACTTTAATATCTCGCTACCGTATTTTTAAAACAGTGAAATCACATGCACTTGTGATTAACTTCAGTTGTACCTCTTCTGAATGTTGGTAAGATACTCTCAGGTATCACAATCAAAGCATTTTTTTTATAATACAGTCCACTCTTGGTTACTGGCCACTGTTTTTGCTCATGTCCATTGTGGGTTTCACATGGAAATCCTTCCTATGTACCACCTCTTTGCAGGCATATTCATTCATTAATAACTACAAGCAGGATTAGGTAGTCAAGGTTGTTAATTTTAATCTATGTGTATTTGCATGCATGTGTATGAATGAACTATATTAGTGAATGTGTTATGGTATTAATGGCAGAAGGAATAACATTACTGAGAAGGGAAATGTTTGTGAATATTTATAAAGGAGCTTATGAATTAAAATTTGTTGTTATGACTTAGAAGATGTTTGAAAATGTATGTGGCAGTATACAACAGTGCTGAGTCGATAGACATGCTCAGGTCATCACAATCATATCACCTCAAAAAATAATTGAATCCTAAGAGAACAAATTGAGATTGGGTACACAGACTAGCTCTCAACAGACAAAAATGATATATGCAGCTAATACTCAGCCACAGCGTATCTTTATGGGAGGATTGCTGTTTGTTACCACTGCTCATTTACTGACTTTTTATGACAGACTCATCTGCATTGGTTATGCAGTCACCATATAAATCCATTAAGTGCGGTATTGTTATCCACCAATTTATTTGTTTTATTTTGTTTTGCTTTTGTTTCCCAAGTTTGTCTTATTGGGTTTAGTTTAAAAAAAACATGTTCACCAGAGGCTCAGGGAGAATAATTCCAGCATATTACAAATCTTTTTATGCATGCATTTGCTAATTAGATTACATTAATATGGCATAAAAGCCACTGTTACAGTATAAATGATATTTATGCATTTAGTGGATATTGTGCCAAACTAACCAGTATAATTTGCTGACTTTGATGTGTTTCATTGTCATAGTTTACTTCAACTATGGCCATTTCATTATAACATTGCTCAAGTTCGGACATTTGTTTAAAATGAAGTTTAGTAAGCATAGCAGAGTGATAGCAGTAATAAAGTAGAGGCTGCACGTTGTCTGGCTATGTCAGTGAGGTAGGCTTTTATTCTGTATATTGTATCTAGTTTTTGATGACTTTTTTAACCATGCATGATACACAGAGGTTGACTTTTAGCTGGTCACACATGATAACACCCAGTAATCTGTGTGATTTACTTGTTCAATCATGGTGGCAGAGGTGATAGTTAATAGGGTAAATTTAGTAGAGATGTGCTTTAAGATAAAGAACAATAATTTACTTTGATCTCAAGCAGATTGTTGGGGATGAACCCAAATTTCTATATAGAAATAAGAACAATTTAAAAAGAAGGCTTTGCTATCCTACGTCTAGCTGCAAAGATAAACATGAAGGTTACACTAAGCCATGTGGCAACTGTAATTTTTGTTCACTTATTGACAGTACAATGCATTTCTTTCATCCTGATTTGCAAACAACATTTAATATATATGCCCAAGCTGACTGTATGACATCACATGTCGTATATTTAGCTATCTGTCAATCATGTTCCTCATTCTACGTAGGCAAAACCAATCGCCCACTGAGAGATCGAATGAGGGAGCATGTGTATCATATGAAAAAGGGCACTCTACATAATGCACTGGCTAAGCACTTTATAACTCATGATTCTGAGCACACATTTTTATTCAAAGTATTGGAAGTAATAGTCTGTAATCCAAGGGGAGGTGATATAAAAACCTATACTGAAGCAAAAGAAACAGAATGGATTATTCTGTTGAAAGCTGATAAAGACCATGGGCTGAATGAAAGAGCTTCAATTAAACCAAAATTGAGACAAAGGAGAAATATTAAATAATATGAGTTTTTATATGTTCATATTGTGTATTTTTATTTAGCACATTTTATTAAGCATGCTTTAAGCAATGTTTTTATGTGTTTATAAGTGCTTGAATTAGCATATATATATATTTGATGATTTTATGCAATGTCTTTTTAAAAGCTATAATTAATAGATTGCTTAAGTACTTAATTAGTGCACTCAGAGAAGTATATATTACAGAGACTTTTATTGAGTATGTGTTGGATCTGAAGAAGCTACATAGCGAAAGCACTCATCCTGTCTGTTTTCCTGTCTATTTTGGATTAAAGCTGGAGTTTTTACATCATATCCCTTTGGATTTTTTCATTTGGTGATTGGTTCCTGCTAACGCTGTGGTTTACCTTTGTTCAAAAACAAAAATATAGTGTATAACAACAAAAAGAAAACTAATACTAAACACCTTCACTAACTATATGTTTGGATATGTATTTGCATCTTCTTATATATCGTTGGTTAATATTCTGCCTAAATATAGTCCTGTGTTAACTAATTTTGTTAATAACACACCTGTGTTTTCATATATTTTAAAGAGATAGTTGAAATGATCTCTTAAATTATCAGTTAGTGTAGAGGTCTATGCAAATATGTAGTATCACAAAGCATTATAGCATTGTAGCAGAAATGTAAGTGAAGCCAGAATGTATGGACAAAATACAATGACATACATGCTTAGCTCAGGAAACGCAGGATGGGAAATAGGAAATTCACCCCAGGGATCACTTCTGTGGCTCTGCTTGACAGGGGCACAGGAAAATTATTTTCATGGGTGGTGAAAGCCAGGGTACCTTTTTAGGTAGGCTTATATAGGCCCTAGGTCCAATAGCCTAGTACCTACCCATGAACCTATGAACTATCGTGAATGTAAAGCCCCAGGACAGTCTACATATTCTGTATATATCCAGTTATGTCATTTTTATTTATTTATTTATTTTTTTTAGGTTTGATGACCGGGGAAGTCCACTGGGCCAAGAAGAGCCTGTTTTCAGTGGAGGCCCGGGGAGAAAAGCACCACAATAATTGCAAGTTACATTTCACATCTTACAAAAGGACATAGTTCACACAGCTAATTAAACATTTACAGATAAGCTCCATATTTGCAATTGGTTTGTCACAATGTAACAAAAATGAAAAGACGTAATTCAAAACAGAAATTTCAACATTTACATAAAGTGAATATTTTTGTTATAAACTCCATTGTAGGTTTAACATTTCAAAATATATAACTACTAGCCATTAGTAGGTCAGGAAAATAAAATATTATGCATGGAGAGAGTAATAGTATAATTAAGATTGGAAAGTATAGTACAATAGATATTAGAGAGAAAATTATTTTTTGGTAGGGGAGGGATTGTTTTGGGTGGGATGAATTAATAGTAGAGGTAGTTGGATGAGTCAGTGCAAGGTGGAATGAGGGGTGGGGTTTAAGTTGGAGCGTGGCAAGGGCATTCCCATTTGGAAGAAAGATGAGACAGCAGCTGAGATTTGAAATTTGTTTGTTTAGATAGGTTGCGTAGGTGTGTGGGGAGAGAGTTCAACTGTTTAGCTAAGGAGTGGACAGCAGTAGATGGCCAGGAGGTCGTGCAGG
This sequence comes from Protopterus annectens, assembly GCF_019279795.1. Classification (NCBI taxonomy): domain Eukaryota; kingdom Metazoa; phylum Chordata; order Ceratodontiformes; family Protopteridae; genus Protopterus; species Protopterus annectens. The sequence continues at coordinate 1,177,403,055 of NC_056728.1, read as the reverse complement.
TTTGTGGACCTGAAGGAGATTTTGTTTTTTGGATCTAAGTGAGCAGTGGGGAATGTAAGGTTTTAAGGAAGTAGCGAGAGCTGGGCAGTTGGCAGGATTAAAGATGAGCTGGTGAGCAATGGTGAGTTGTAGGTAACTGAGGTAGTTGGGTAGTTCAAGCCAGTTGAGGGTGAGGAGGGAGTGGCAGTGATGGGCTGAGTTTTTTGAATTGGTTGCAGATTTGGAGATCTTGTGGTAGCAGGATTCAAGTTTGGACTGAGGGCCAAGCTGGAGATTGGTGAAAAGAGGGGCACCATACATAAGGGAGGGGAGTAGAAAAGTGGATGCAAGAGTTTGATCAGTAGAGGGGCTTAGGAAGTGGTTGTGCCTGTAGAGGAGAGCTAACTTTTTTGGGGTTTTCTTGATTGCGGAGCAGATGTGGGTGTCATATTTCAGTTCTTCATCAATAATGATGCCAAGAAGCTTGATGTTGCGAACAATTTCAAGGATGGTGTTGTTCTGGCTCTGCATGGTGAATGTGGATTTGTAAATGGAGTTTTTGGTAGGGGAAAAAACATTAGTTTGGTTTCATTTGCATTTAGTGCCAGATGGTTAGACTGTATCCAGATTTATGTTTTGGAGAAGGCTACTTGGGTTTTTGCTAGGAGCTCAGACGGGGAGAAGGCTGAGCAGATGATTGTTGAGTCATCTGCATATTGGATGATAGATGAGTCTGGGATGGATTGGTGAAAGTTGTTCATGAATAGGTTGAAGAGAAGAGGGCCAAGAACAGAACCTTGTGGGATTTGATTTTTCATGATTCCAGTTCCAGATTTATAGATGTAAAGCAGCTACTTATCTGTGCTGAATATAATATAAATTTAAATAAAAAAGTAAGTAAATTTATGTCATTGAATCAGGATTATTTTCAGTAACACATTTTCTTTGTCACTTTTCTGTCTTTTGCATGGAAGTCCTGATATAGGCAGCTGTGCCCAATCAAAAACATGGACATTAGTAAAGGTCCTAACATTCATTCCAGCTCTACATTGAAGAATAATACAATACTGTATTTGAAATGCCTTAATGTAATACAAACAGTGAAAACTAAAATGTTGAATAAATGAGTCTTTATTTTAGAAGGGAAGTAATCAAACTATGTCTTTTACATTTGGTGAAGACATGGTTTATCACACAAAAGCTTATATTTCTGTAAGAAATGTACCACTATGAATAGGTATCTGAAAAAGTAGAACTCCTATAGTTAGAATGCCATAAAGAGTTACAAATTGCTGTTCTTTCATATAAATATAAATAGAGTCCAAATATAGGGACAAAGATAGGGAATACACAGAGTACTAGACCCAGTGATTTAACTATCCTAACGTTTTCAGTTGCTAAATCAGCAGAACCGTTTTCTTTTCTCACATTCATGCCAAAGACAGTTCCAGAAAAGCTAAGTGCCTTTCCGTCTTCTCACTTATCACATGAGTCATGACCCATTTACTTGCAGCTGCTAAGTGAACATAGACTATACAAGGATGGCAGCCAAAGTGAGAATGGCATGTTCTGTCTCGATCCCTCACAGGTCCCTTATTATCAAAGAGTATAAACGATAATGGAATATATGACAGCACATGGATGCAGCTTCTGCAACAGCAATGATTTGTCAGCTTTGCAGCTCTGAGTTTAGGAAAGTGCATTTGAGAACTTTACTGCTTAGTAAGCAATGATTTTAAGGAGGGGGGCAACTAATAGAAAAGCAACTCCTCTCCATGTTTCCATCCCTCTCCACCCCTCTTTCTGACTCAGTCGGTGTGTCTGTCTCTCTCTCTCCATACGGACTAGCCTATGATAAAAAATAATCCAGTAAAAATAAAATAATATGGTAGGAAGCTGCTGTAACCATAGGGATCTGAGTATACCATTTCACTGTTCTGAGAATCACCCTGTCTGTACTACCTATAAAAATATACTTTTGGTTGGCACACATTACTGTGGTTTAATACCAGTAGAAAACTTCAGTGATGCAAACACTTTTCAAAACCCATCCAACTTAATCAAAATCACAATATTGAGGATTGCTATTAAATACAAATTACATGACCGATCATTAAAGAGGAGACCTACTTCTGCATGTCATAACCATGTTGTTGCCGGTGAAAACATTCTAATTAAGCTTAGAGTTTTCATCCACAACAAATCCTCAGCTGTGACAAACGAATAAAGGTACAGTATTTACCGAAAACAAAACCACTCACCCTTCAATATTGTTTTGGAACATTCACTTATATCTGGAGAAAATTAATATTTTTTTCCTTTTTAATTTAGTGAAGAAGAAAGTGATAGTAAAGCAAGAATACAGCAGATTTACTGCAGCTTTTATGCTGCAGCTAAAATTTGTTAAATTTAAAAATTACATTAAAGCTACTTTCATCTGACATATTAGGACAGGATGCTTATCCCCAGTCACATATGCATGTATATACCCAGTCTCACACACACACACACACACACACACACACACACACACACACACACACACACACACACACACACACACACACACACACACACACACACACACACACACACACACACACACACACACACACACGCACACACACACACACACACACACACACACTCACACACACACACACACACACACACACACACACACACACACACACATACTCCCTGACCATAATATGCACAGGTGAGTATGTTTGTGTTATCTTTCGCATATAGTAATCACCCATAACATATGAAGAGTAGTAATATTAGTGTAGTCTCATTTTTATTTACTCAGTTGTGTCTAGTAGATGTCATTTATCATTCATAGATTAACTATTTAATTATAGAGCTTGTTTACCTTTAAACAAGGTGCTACCATTGCAGAAATTTACAACCTAGCCTGTAGCTTCACATTACACACCCTACAGACATAATTTTACATTCAAGCACCTTTAATGACAGTGGATTGCCCCACTTTCACTGCCATTTGTTAGCATAATATAAGCAAGACGTAGTAATTAACCTGAGACGTACTTTAAATTAAATTATCTCTAAAAACCAAACAGCACTACAGTATTGTGCTGGCAACCTGTTATAATCTCTAAGGTTTACTGTTTTATACTCCCTATTGTCAGAAATGAAGATATATGGGGCAAAAGCTCCTTGTTTCATTTGATAGGAATATAAGAACAACACTAGACAGGCAATCATAGAGACCAAAACAATGCCTAGCAATATATGCATTTAAGCAGACACACTTAAATGTTTTGTCACCCATTCCAAGCACCTAATAGTGCTAACCTTCTAAACCAAGCAAGGCTCTACATGATAACCCTGGAGTAAATTTCCATCGATGCGTTCAGTCAGCAAGACTTGCTTTAATAGTAGCAAACGTAGTGCACTGCTTGACCTGCAATGGTAATTTATTCTATAGCCTAGAAATAGGAACCTATCCCTGCTGTGAGTCTTGTTTACATGTTGAGGCAGATTTAGGTCCCTAGTGTATGTGTTTGTAGAGCCACTGGTTTGTAAAGAAATAAGTGGTGAAATAGGACTGTAACTTTCATGCCCCAATAAATGAGATGTAGGTCATCTCAGAGCAGCCTGTAGGTTCTGAATATAACAAGGGTCATGGCAATATATTCAGATAGTTGAAACATTTGAGGATTTACTTTCCTTGGTTATAAATCTTTGGGTCCTTTTCAGATGAGTTACATGCTTGGATCTGTAGATACCAAAGGGTAAACTCCACTTGATTTTGAGTCTGATAAGGAAAGAGTACAGTGATAGGATGACTGGAGCTTGAGGATATTTCCTTAGAAATTAACTTTTTTCAGATAAAAGGATTTGCTGACTGTAGTAAAAGTATAATGATTACATGTGACAGATGTGTCTACATATGTACCTGGGTCTTGTGTAACTGTGTCTGTCTGTCTGTCTGTCTGAAGAAGAGTACCATTAATAACTTGTGAGGTGTTAAATGATTTCTTTTTTGTTGAACACTATTGTGATGCACTCTTTTGCTCTCAACGTAAGACTTTTAAACATGAGGTACATATATGTGTGTGTGTATATATATATATATATATATATACATATATATATATATATATATATATATATATATATATATATATATATATATATATATGTGTGTGTGTGTGTGTGTGTGTGTGTGTGTGTTTGCATGCACACACATATATATGTATATACAGCTGGAGCTGTTTAATATCAGCGTATCACCAATTAATAGTGCCTAGCTTGGAGTCATTAGCAAATTTTGTTAACCACACTTCTGAGATATTGACTTGCATGTCAGCAAAATAAATGACCAACAGGAGAGGGCTTAGAACTGATCCCTGTCAAACAAAGTAGCTGCTAGTTTATGCTCATGACTTGGAATCTGTTGGATAGCTTGTTATCCATTGGTTAATGTAGGGGTGTGCATCAAATCTGTCTTATTTTGTCAATGACACTAGCAGAGAGAATAAACTCAAAAGCCTTAACAGGTGATCACTCTCCACAGCATCTGCAGCCTTTTCAAAGAAATGTATTTTGCTCAGGAGACAGGACCTGCCCTTCACAAAACCAAACTGATTGACATCTAGATCAGGTATGTTGCCAGGTCTACATAAATAAGCTTTAGTATGATACATTCTATGGCTTTGGCTTTTATAGACCTACAATTGCTTGGTTCTGTGGAGGGGTTGTCATTGTGTAGGTGACTCACAATGGCACAACAGGCACATACTTTTTGCATAGATTGATATTTAAGCAGAGGCTAGGATTGTGCATTACTGGCAGAGATGAGAATGCAGCCTGGTATATTGTGTGTTTCCATGATAGTTTTATTTTCAGTCTTTGCCAGGAATTCTAAGGCCTACGAAAATAATTTCAGGGAAAAATTAATTTTCAGTGATAAGGGCAATAATGTCAGAAGGTTTAATAGTAGAACTGAATTTGTCTCAATCTATAATCTATATTCTTAGGATCAGAACTGTGATATTATTATGGATGAACTCAGTGCATTTTGGACTTTATTCCTCAATTTTCTGACATAACTAGTTTTGTTTGGTATCTGTAGCAAACTTAACCTCATACTCCACTTCATATGTTTTAATAGTGCTCTTTATCTACTTGCTAGCATGCTTCAATGTAATCTTGAGGTATGCTGTGGGGATTTCTTACAACTTTCATTATTGTCCCTCATTTGGTATACAGTCTATTAATACAAACATTCCACCACATAGATTTATCCCTGACTTTGTCAGTACATTTAAGATAGATGGGAATGGACATTTTTATGCAGAAGATTTAGGTGTTGATAAAAGTCAGTAGTGAATACAGCAAGTCCTGTCATCTGAGTACACCTGTGAGGGATTGTTATTAATTTTGCCTGGTCTTCTACAAGCTAAAGTAGGTTTGCCATGGAGAAGTCCTTGAAGACAGTTTCATTTGGTGATGGGGGAGGTACCACTAGGTCTGGCAGAGAAGAAGACTTATTTGTGGTCAGATTCTTCCAAGGATGAGGAGATGTGAGGTTGGGCAGAGGTAAGGTGATAAGTTAGAAAGGACCAGGTCAAAGGTTTTAGAGCCTTTAGTAAGTAGTTTTAAAATCTGCTCCAAACATTGGTATTAACAAATTCTAGGAAACACTGAGCATATTGATTTGTACAAGAGGAAGTATGCCAGTTAATGCTTGGGTAATTGAAGTCCCCTAGCAAAATGTTGTGTTTAGTTTGATATTTAAACCCTCATTGGTTGAAAAAGGTAACTTCTGTGATCACGGGACAGATTGATATGGATCTGTGTTTGGCAAGTAATCACTGGATTTCTTCAGAGTGATTTGGCCCTCCTGGGGCTTCACTTTAGGTTCGTGGGCAATTTGATGTGAGATGATGGTGATCCTGATAAACACACACCCCACACACACAGTTACTTGATGACCTGAAATCATGTTACACCCTTAACCCTAGTACAGACAGACTGTTACTGTTTCATTGAAAACATGTTTCAGCAACTATACAAGTATGAATGTGTTGTAGCTTCAGGAGACAGTTAATTTATATCATCTTTCTGTTTAGACTGCTAGGATTGATATTATTAGCATTAGCCACACCCTTGGACTGCAGCATTTACATGAGGCCTTCACCAGTAAGACCTATGTACCACTATGGACTAGAACCTTCTTACTGTTGTAGCACTACAGTGGTTACTGATTCCCTCTGGTACAATACACGGATTAACTACAGCAGTCACTGAATCAATCTGGCATAATACACAGAGTAACTACAGCAGTGAAATACATGGAGTAGCTGCAGCAGTCACTTAATCACTTTGGCATAATACACAGATTAACTACAGCAGTGACAGAACCACTCTGGCATAATACATGGAGTAACTGCAGCAGTCAGTGAATCACTCTGGCATAATACACAGAGTAACTAGAGCAGTGACAGAATCACTCTGGCATAATATGTGGAGTAACTGCAGCAGTCACTGAATCACTCTGGCATAATACACAGAGTAACTACAGCAGTGACAGAATCACTCTGGCATAATATGTGGGGTAACTGCAGCAGTCACTGAATCACTCTGGCATAATAGAGTAACTACAGCAGTCACTGAATCACTCTGGGCTGGCACAATACATGTAGTAATATATTAGTTCTACTTTGTAATTTTATTGGTATACAGTATAAGAAATATTGATTCACTTATGTTTCATTTTTGGAGGGTTTTTTTCCAGTGCTCAGTCAGACTGTCACAAGTTAATACAAAATGATATAATTAATCAGTTAAATGAAGTCCAATGTTCTTTATGTTGATGTTTGCATATTTGTGGCTGAGTAGAGGAAAGATGATCTAATGTCTGGTGTTTTAAATCATATGGTATCATGTGAACTAGACATGGGAAGCCTTTTCAGGGTACCATGTTCAGCTGCATGCTGGGTCTTCAAGTGTTTTTCATTCAACGATGTTGGTGTTCTACAGCCCTTTAGCGTCAGGTAATGGAGGTCTCAAGGAATATTTAGCAGGTAAGTACATGTAGGTGTTTTAAGGAACCTTTTGGAATGTTAATGAAAGCAGTGACAATACAAGGTGTGAATTTAGTAACTGACTGGGACCCTATAGTGATGTTTTTAATATTTATAGGGTATATTCACTGATGATCTATCCTTCATGGTGTACATCATGGGGGGGGGGGGGCAATGCTTGCTGTGTACTTGTTTAGCAAGCTATTTTCGGGGAGTTTTAACACTGTAAATTACCAAATAAAAATGTTAAGTAACAGAACTGGGAAAGGTTCTTATTTTTTTGTTTTTATTTTTATTTTTTTATAGCAGAATGGGGTGATCTGCCCTAGCAGATAAGCTGTCCTGATTCCATACTTCTCCCCATGTCATGCACAGCCATTTGATTGGCTAGTATTCTTTTAACCCCCCCCCCAGCTGTAAATACTGTATATTGTAGTCAATATAAGCTTCAGTTGTTGAATTACATACAGCTTAGTGTTATACAGTATATTTCTACTATTAGCTCATACTAATTGCCTGTGAAAAGGAATGTAATGTGAAGCGTTTCTTCCTGGAATTCCACTGAAAATTGCTTTGTTCAGTCAGACGTCTCCAGTAATTAAAAGCAAATAAATACATAAATAATTAATTAATTGTTATATGTGTTACAAGATGAGCAGAGCTAAAGTTTACAGAGGCCCCATGAGTATATGTATTCAATTTTATTTCTGATTTTGAAAGTGATTATTTGACTGTAAAAGGGAAGGCCAGAATGCAGATTGTGAGATAAGATGGCTTGGGAATTATCAATGAATAACAGTGCAGACATAGTTTGGCTGTGAGAAAGGTAATGGTATGAATATGGTGGAGTGGATGCTTAATGAATGGTAGAGCTATATTTCAATTTATCTTCAGCTGAGAGAAAAATTCTTTAATTAGATTTATTGACAGCTAAGTTTCTTTCAGTACTGTTACGTAGCTCATACCAGGAGTCAGGTTAGGGTGATGCAAGACAGTAAAATTATAAAAAATTGCTAATAGGTGAGAAGAAAGCAGGAGAACAAATTTTTTAACACTTGAAATATTTAATGTATTGCTGGGTAGTATTATGAAGTAAGCATAGGATACACATAGAGCTAAATAATTTTGTGAAAATTGTATATTACAGGGAATAAATAAAATAAAACTAATCTAGTCCTATAAATAAATCAATAACCTTATGTCACTTGCAAGTAAAAATAAGGAAAGTGGCTAGATGGCACTGTACTAGAGACAGAATTGTGTAAGAAGGTTACATTCGTGAAAATCTTACATGTCACTTTTGGAAATTATTGAGTGCTTAGTGTACTGAATGTCTATCATTAAGGGCATGCACTGTTGAGCAAGGAGGATTTCATTTTGTCACTGCTGATTGTGTATGTTAGTTGCATAGTTTCTGTAATAATGGTAGAAGTTTTAAAATTGTATTTTTAGGGAGATGCATACTTTTGAGTTATTTGTATAGCTGGGCTTTACAACTATGTCCATTTGTTTAATATTAAATATCAGCTAAGATGTAAGTAAAGGTGCTGTTGAAAAAAAAACTGATGCAGCATTTACAATAGGTACAGATTCCATATTTAAAATATAACTAGAAGTTCATTGTTGAGAAACGGTACTGTTTGGTGCAAAACATATGTATCAAGTCACATTATAGTTCTGTAAATTAATTTAAATGACTGCTAATATCAACAGTTACTGGCAATGGAAACAAACATCAAGGAATGAAACACTGATTCATTCTAATAAATTTAAAGCCTGAGAAATTAAAAAAAAAAAAAAAATATATATATATATATATATATATATGTGTGTGTGTGTGTGTGTGTGTGTGTGTGTAAATTTAACTCTGTCTGATCTGAGTGATACATATTTCAGAAACACACCTGACAAGTACTGGCATACTGAGGATAAAAGCATGCAATACTGGCTACAGAGCTAATCAAAACAATACCTAAAGCAAAAAACATTATTTTTACTGTGCAGGCAGTAGAGCTATATCTCACTATGCCATTAATGTATATATCAACAAAGTTGTAGAAAAACATGCAAAGAAAATAATCAAAAGTCTATCCAGGAGGGGTCAGTTAAGCCGGACATACTAAAAGCAAAGAGCCTCAAAATGTCATACTAGCAAAACATGCAGCAAACGATAGTTTACCTAAAGGTTTTGTAGTGCAATCAGCAACATTCAGGAATGACAGAATTTGGTATGTCATCCTCATGATCGGTATGTTACCCCTAAATCTTACCTAACAGCAAACTAGCCAAACATTGTTGTACTGATTTACTTCATGGGCAAGGGGAATTAATAGAAAACAGAGCAACAGAGCAGGTACACTACAAATTTCTTGGGAAAAGGATACTCTAAAGGACTCTAACTATACAAGAAGAGCAGATGCGTGAATGGATTATATCCTTATTTAAGTCCTGCAGCTTGTCATAACTGAATGTTTAAACAGCATCTGGCTATCTACTGACAATGTTTAAGATACACAAGTGGAATGCTGATGAGATTAAATAACCATGAATGTGTAATTTCTCTGATCCTGACATCTGGTTACTTCCTTGTGAGACCCATCGGTATCATACCATTAGTTTAGACAATGCTTCCTATAAAGTCAAACTTTCCAGTTATTTAACATCACCTTTAAAAGAGAAAACAATGCATTGAAAAGAATGGCTACATTTGTGCACAGGAAATATTACAGCATTTTGTACTTACAAAGCACATGGAGGCACACTTTAAAAATCTCAATACCCATGTACCATCAGTCAAAAACTGTACAACTGAATTCTGCTGAACAGGTAATTAAAATATGTAAAGAAACTAAAACAGCTATGTCATTAGCTGAAGCAAAATTTTAGTTCAAATTCTTTACCAATTATTTTGATCAGTACTCTGAAATAATTATGTTGTACACTGGTAATACATCAGAAATTTTCCAGCAGATACTGCTTAGAGGTAATTATCTCATTTTCTAAGAGAATTGCTGGGTGATTTTCTTTGTTTAAGTGTTTTATTTCTTTTCCTTTTCTATAATTTCATCACATTTTGCTTTACTGCATTCAACAGTTCATGCATGCACATTCCAACTGTACTTAATTAGCTTTTTTAATTTTTATGTTACGCCTGACTTCATGTAATGAAATTGTGAATTAAAAGAGGAAAGATGAAAAAATTTTAAAAAGTATTTGTTTTATTTGATCAACAATAACATTCCTTTTTGCTGTATTTTTAACATAATATAAATGTACACTATCAAATTAAGTAGTGAGGAAATCTTAATACACTGGAATAAAGTATTTGCAAACATTCCCTTTTAAAGGCTGCATAGGAGATAATTTAAACTTCCCCTAAATATTGTTTTGGTACATTGACTTACAAATGCATAATAACACCTATGTCTTTCAAAGTACCCTAATGGTATTAAAGTGAACTCCACTAGCTATAGACATTTTTAGCCTTTTTATGGTAAATCGTTGCAAATCTTATCTTGACGTTATTTATTTTCTACTATTGCAGTATGTATGTAGATAAGACTCATTTTAAATGTATGTCCAAAAACGTTTTATTAAATGATCCTTGTGAATTAAATTTCATGTCATGTTCATCCTAAAGGGTTTTATGCTATGTTTTCTTACTGGTTTAATTGCAGACAGATAGGAAATTAAAATTTGCTTCAGGTAAGGTATATAATTTCAGACCTTTTGCAAGGATTACACAATGCCTTATTTTTACTGTTGACTTTTAAAAATACCAAGATTCCTTCTTCTTGTTCATGTTTGTGGATGTTTTAGTGTTGGATTGGCATCCTTTTGTTTGTTTTACAGTGCTGAGCAGTCTTACATATAAAGTAGGCGACTACGATATCCCAGTGTTCTGTTATAGCTCCGCATGTTTCACAGCGGCCATTAATCACAATGCCATACTGCTCTAGTATTCCTGAGTTGTAAGTGGAGAACGGAACATGCTATATTATCACATCACAGAGATCCCTGTTGTGATTGTGTCACTCAGAACTAATGTCATTTCAAGGTTCTGTCACTAAGAAAACTGGGATGTTTCCTTAGCAAAAGGTTTCACTACATGCAGCGCATTTATGTCGACTTGCAATAGCTCAAATAGAGAAGAAAGGAAGTGTTTCAGTCCATATAATATATGCATTCACTGTCTGACATTAAACATTAGATAAAAGTCTAATCCCTTTTCATGGCAAATGTCCATCTGGTAAAATGGAAATAGGTATGTTATTTATAAATGTGCTTTGTGTACCTTTCTGAAAACAAGGTAGGCTCATGCTAGTTGTCACAGTAACAATGGTAATCTGATTACATTAACTTATATTTTGTTGTTTTTTATAAAACAGCTTGCTTACCTGTATTTCTAAATGCATATATGTTGACAGGTACATTAATTTCGGATTGTAAGTGTCCTTTATATACATTACTGACACAGATTATGGCTGTATTAATTCCCTCTGAGCAGCAGTACCAATCTGCTTTAGTTTCATTTTATTTCTTTATGATTTTATATAACAGTTTGCACATCATCTGTTTTTCCAAATGTATGTGCTGAGTGGTAAATTAATTACTTTACTGAAAAAAAAAATTAAATCTGCACCAGTTCTTTGACAACAACCATAATCTCTTTGCATTACGTTTATTTAATTTTTTTATATAACATCTTGCACATTATCTGTATTTCTAAATCAATATGCTTTTGCCAATGTATGCCTGTGTATTTAACATATCTGCATCTATACATCTAGCTATATATAGCTTTATATATATGCAAATATTTTATATATATATATATATATATATATATATATATATATATATATATATATATATATATATATATATATATATATATATATATATACACACACACACACACACACATATATATATATATATATATATATATATATATATATATATATATATATATATATGGTTCCACTTCATATGATCGAAAGCTCATAACATCTAAATTCAAAACAGCGAGACCAAATGATCGAAAATCCAAAACATCTAAAACTCATAACATCGAATCTCAAAACACTGAAAACTACAAAGCAACAATAAATAACATCCCACACACTGTTTACTATGTTTATGCAGGGGTTAGGAAATTAACTTTTTCCCCCACTGTAGTGCGACCTCGGAGTTGGTATATTTAATTTATGGGGGTGTGGGGGTGCAGGGGGGCTAACCACCTGCATAAACGTAGTAAAACCTCTGTGGGATGTCATTTATAGTTGCTTTGTAGTTTTCAATGTTTTGAGATTCGATGTTATGAGTTTTACATGTTTTGGGTTTTAGATCTTGTGGGTTAGATGTTATGACTTTAGATGTTATGGGTATGGGTTTTCATGTTTTCAAGTGGAACCATGTATATATATATATATATATATATATATATATATATATATATATATATATATATACATATACATTTTTGCTTGTGTGCATGTGTGCTTGTATGTATCATCAAACACAGACCATAATGTACACTATTAAAAGAAAACACTGAACACAGAAACAATCTCACATACAAATGGAAAGCACACTATCACCCGTATGCAACATACTAAACTGCTATCCCTATTTAAAACTATCACACTCACACTCACACTCTCAACACACATGTGCATGCAGACACACAAATGCATGCGCACACACACACACACACACACACACACACACACACACACACACACACACACACACACACACACACACACACATCTTAACTATGGCTATGAGAAAATCAGTGGTGCTAGGAATGTCTACTGCTCGTCAGCGTATGATTTGTTATATATGATACAAGACCGATAATATTTTTCTGCACTTGGGTGTGTACAGAGCAGGCTCATGCTCACCCTTTTTCTGCAGATCACAAAACTTTACCATCATAGTTAAGCCCAAGAGGTAAATCTTGGCATCCATATCAGGAACACATAATAAGCCAGTTATGATCGGAGATTTCTTTGTGGTGCATGGAACTTTATCTATTTCATCTACTACTAGTAACAAAAAAAATGCTAAATGTTTGGTTAGCTTTCAAAGCTGTAAAGTACTTAGCAAGCACTTTCAGAAAAAACAGTGTACCCTTATGATAAGGAAAATAAGGGAGAGGTTACTGATACAGACAGCTGACAGAAGGAAACCTGTTTTGAATACTGCTGCTGTCATTTGCTGGCCAGTACTGGCATATTTATCTGCCTAGTGCATTGCCTCATCTTAGTAAGTGAAGCAGGGATGCTTAACAGTTGTTAAGTTCAGGTCTTGCACTATAGAAACTCAACTAATTTATCTTTTTCATGATATAGGAGCATAATCACCATGCTCCCTGCACTACAATGCCATTAGACACAAGACAGTATGAACTGGAAAACTGAGAAAAGAAAAAACAGGTATGAGAAGGAGGTTAAGATTAGGTTAGGTTGCATCACGTTAATTCGCTTTGTTAAACTACAGAGTTATTTAACAAGACAGAATAATTGAGAATCTCGTGTTAAGACCAGAACAACTTTTTCTATGGTTTTGAAGAAGCTGGGTGTCACAAACCTTTCTCTCAGTTCCCATTAATCTCTGCTTTTAGAGAGGATTGCTAGATCTTATGTTCACTAAGCAAGAGCTGTAATTTAAAAAGAGTGTCATGTAACACTGAGTCAGATATTCCATTGAACATTTATCACAAATCATTCCTAGTTAATTAATATGACGATGGAAACAGAGAGATATGCTTTAGTCTATTTTCAAATCAAGTTATTTTATTACATGTATTCTGTTTGAGAAACTCCTCTAAAATAAAACTCACACACCATGTTTATTTGCTGGCTCCCAGCTGCCAGTCTGCCTACTCTAAGTCATTCAATGCTCAAATGAAAGCAGATCCACTCCACCTATGACTGCAGAAATAACCCCAGTGACTTGTGTGAACAGGCATTTCTTGCTGACCAACACTAGTGTGATTTCTTGCACAAGTAAGCTAAAGATCTGTTAGGAAAAGGATACATCATCTGCTTTGTCTAATACATATAATCATTAAACCAAATCTCTCTCCTTAACTAGCATTCAGATTTCAGTTTAGGGTCTCTGCTTCTATCTTCAGTCCTAAACTCATTCTGTCGACCATCGCTACATACCATAAGGTACCTTAACTGCTAATGAGTGATTTTTTTCTATACTTCCCCCAAAACACTACTTAACATCCTCTCCAGGAGTCAGAAACAGTGAAACTAATTGGCTTTGCTAAATTACAGATCTTCCTTTTCCTCTTTAAATAAAAAAAATAAGTTCTCTACTGTCCTATTTACTCACTCTTTATTTTAAATGCTGTTGATATTTACTATTTTGCTTATTCTTCATAAATTGTATAATTTGTATATTTTGTATGTAGCAGTCTGTTTTGTTTATTATTACTGTTTTTATTGTCTTCTTTTTTTATCTTATATACTGTGTAGCTGGGTTCTTTGGAGTTCTGTTATATTATACTTTGTCAACATGCAATGTTGTCATATGCCATTATCTTGTTGATTTTATGAAAGTGAAGGGAATTCAGAAAACTTTGCTACATCATGGTAAGCAAACTTGCGAGATGAGAGGCCACAGGCAGGGGTATGCACAATTCAGAAAAACAAGTTCTATGATGCATGCAGGCCTCACAGCTGTGTTGGGTGTGGTATATCCTAGTGACTATATAATGCCATATTAATCAGCAACATGTGCCTCTTTGTGTATGCTAAAGAAAAATAAATAAAATGGCAGAAAGATTCATAAATGGATGAAAGCTGCACAATGAGGCAGCACCTGCAGCAGATTTGAATGAGGATAAATGCTCATGTTCAGAATAAGGGAACTGGTAAACAATGTTAGAGGTTGCTGTCACATTAGTATGTATCTGCATGAGGCTATCATTGCCGTGGTTGTACCTACTGGGACATGACACTGATCATCTGACATTCCTTAACATTTCATGGACTCTACAACACTAACATCATGGACTGATGCCATGTAAATAAGTATGCCTTCCAAGAAATTGGGGAAATGTGTCAGACTCTTCGGCAACCCCATGGGAGTCATTCAGTACCTATCCCAATGGACACTAAGGTATGTATGTGTTTGCACATATTAGCTAGACTGACTTTTCAGTGACCTACTGGAGACACCGTGGAGGTATCTCAAGCATCTGCCTTGAGACTGCTCTATCATTTTCTCAATGCCATGCTGCAGCATGTGGACATGTGTGGTTCCCATGTATCCCAGTGGAGACAGTCCACACCTTGCAGGATTTCTATTATGTAGCCCATTTCCCTCAGCTATTAGCAGCTATAGAGTGTACCCACATTTAAATAAAGGCCTCAGCTGTTGAACTGGAAAGGAGGTACAAGAATGGGAAAAGGTATCACTCCATCAACTGCCAAGTAGTCTGTAATGAGCAGGGTAGGCCAATCAATCAGTCATCAGAACTCCCACATATACCACACCTGTGGCCTGTATCAATGGTTTTTGATGGGTTTACTTTACAAAGAGCCATCCCTGGCTCATAACACTTACAAGAAGTCCGCAAAATCCATACAGGCCATGGATACAGCCATGCCCATTCACAAATAAGCAACACTAATCATGTGTTTGGGCTGACAGCATGCTTTCACTGCCTGGATTCATTCGGTGGTGCTCTGCAGTATGACTTTGGTGCATGGGAAAAATACTGTCAGTATGTGCATTATTACATAACATCATATTTGGGAAGCAATAACAGCAGAGTGGGCATTTGCAGGGGCAGCACTCCCCAGCACAATAGGTCAGATGAGAAGTCAGTGAAGGTGCCAGCAGTAACAGGGGATGATCATGCATGGCAATGGAAAAGTGGCAGAAGCTTGCACAGACCATAGTAGACAAGAATAAAATTGATGAGCAGATGCACTACAGTGAAAGAGAAACATGCAAAAACAACACCAGGCTGTGGTTGCCTACAATGGCTTGTTATATTGTGTTACAGAATAGACTACCCAGGCAACACTTCACAAAGTTCAGAGCTGGGCACAGATATCCTAATTTGCACAGGTGGGGAAGGGAGCATAGGTGGATGTCCCTCACAGTGAAGTATGCAAGTGTTGAGAATTGTGAAAGCAAAACATGGTTATGTGTATCCTGTCAATTTTTTTTTGGGGGGGGGGGGATGAGCTTTAAAGTAAAACTCTTTGAGAATGGCCAGTGTCAGTGGAAGTGTGTGGTGTACCACGAACTGTGTTGGTGTGAGTGTGGGTTTACAAGGATACAGCATCAGCTGTAGTGTCTTCACTATGGCTCAGTCTACTGAACAGGCCCAGGGCATGTGTGGCAGGGTGGCTTAGCATTGCGTGCACACCCCACTCACACAAGTTAGCTCTGCCAAAGGTTGCACTGGATGTGCCATGAAACTGGCTAGATGTTAGTGTACTGCATGACTGAGATGTCTACTATGAGATGTGCCACTATGGAGATGGTCACAATCATAGGGAAGTCCTTTCCTGGGTGTAAACACCTCCACAACAGATGGAGCTGTGGAAGTGCTAGTGCTGTGTGAATGGGATCTTGTTGTCCTTGACTACAATGACAAAAATCTGTTGATGTAACAGTGGACCAAATTCATGGATGGCCTCTCTCCCCTGACAGGTGAGCCAGAGAAGACAATGCATGCTCCGATGTGTGAATGAGTCTATCCAAGCAATCACATAAGGGATATGCACTCCCACAGGTCATCATACACACCCTGCGTTAGTATTACTAAATCTGAAATGGCTGTAGTGCTGCTAGCCTTTGCTTCCATGATGGCTCTACATATGCACTGCATTACAGCCACCAACCTACCAACCTCAGAGGGAGGGTGGTAACTATATATCCAGTGAGAACCATTACTCACACCTCTGAGTGGACTTCTCTGCCCATGGGTGCTAGGAACAAATTGTGAGATCTGTCTAATAGGAACCAACATACTTCCCTGATTGACAATGTACCCATTAACCTGTCCTTCCTGTGAGGTACAGGTAGCCTGGGTCTCAAACAAGCATAAAGATTGTGTCCATGGGATGTATAAGGGATGCAGTGGTTACACTATCTGTGTCGATCACGCATTCTGTACCCCCTTGACTGTGTGATCCCCTCCCTACCATCATTATTAGAGGCTGCAGTTTCTCCAAGATCAGGCAGGGGTAGTTCCAAAGTGCTCGTTCCAGATAAGGAATCATCTGTGAATACAGCAAAGTACAAAATATCCTGTGTAAGTATGAACCAGCAAAAGAAGTATAGATCCAGCTGATGTTTGCAGGTATTAAGATAATAACAAGAAATGCTTTCCTTGCATGCCTTGTGTAGATGGCTATGGAGGGTGAACCCTTGTTGTACCTGTATAACATATATCAGACAGCTTTAATACTTTGGAAAATAATTAAGGATGCAGTGGAATCACAGGTATTCTTACACAGAAATAGGTCTACATACCTGGGGCAGTCAATTGTTCCTGTGGTTGGTCCAGCTCTACCCCAATACCCTGCATCACACTATGGGACTCTGTTGACAAACTTGTCTCTTATTATGCCCACAAGTTAAACAGCAATGAAATGAAACTGTGCTTGAAAAGATAAACTCATAAAAAGTACTACTTACCTTGTAAAAGCAGCGAAGCAGTGTGTGTGTTTGTTTGACCAGTTCTTCAGCTATCCAGCTTTCTAATCTTCCAAACTTAGCTGCTCAACAGTTTTTTTCATCACTCATGGGGGGTGTCTGCCTGCCAATGCACTTACATCAAGCAGATTCTTCTGGCAGGGTACAACAGTTATGCTGAGTAGGGCTTAACTCATTATTGTTTCTGAATCATTTAGTTTGTGCAATGAGAAATCTTGAGTTCAAGGTTTCTGAATGCCATCCAGACACCAGTGTTACTTCAGGCAGCACTGTAGTTGCATAGTCCAGCCATGAATCCAAGGAATTTTGCATTTCCAAATCTAGTCATCTGTAAATGGAGTCACTGTAGTGCCTGATTTCTTATCAGTATAATCAGGGATACAGGAACTGCCACATAAACCAAAATAACAAGTGCCTATATTATCCTAGCCTGCCATCTATCATGCAGTTGAGGAGTCCATGAATGACTGTTATGTTCAGAGGATGAGCCACATGATACCTGCATTGGCCTCAATTTTCTATCATTTTTCACTGAAATTCTGCAAGGTGAGTCATCTTGGTTGGAGAAGTAGGAACTAGTGCTACTTTAACCAGCTGCTGATTGTTAACAACTGCAAAGGTCGTGTGTGGAGGAGTCAAAAATCCTTCTGTATCTCCTCCATTCTGGATTACGGCCAAAAATTACTGTAGGAGGGCTATCAAAAGCCAAAGTAAATGAGTGAAGGCAGGAATAGCTTAGCCTAAGCTGTCATTTGTGTCACTGGCATCTCACTCATGAGGGGGGTGGGAGCAGCGCTGCCACCATTACAGTGACACGAGGCACCACGATTCTGATCCTCTACACTGATAGGAATAAAGTTGCACAGCAGTCACCACTTATGAACTGTAAGTAGAACTCAAGCTGTTAGTTATAACCTGCTACCACACACCACCCACAGATATTACACAGTGCTCTGTTTCTCAGAATAGCACCCGAGGACACTGAAGTGAATAGATAGTGACACATCAGGAGACTGGAGTACCTGAGTAAGCACTGGAATGGGTATACTTCCTTCAGAATGTAAGGCTTGTAATGATTACCATAACAGAGACTTATTTTCACAAAGTATACCTTTCATAAATCACTGCCACTTTTGTGATAACTGCCATAGGCAAAAGGCAGCAGTATGACTACCAAATGATATCAGTGTATGTTTGTGCATGTGTCCTCCCATTTGGACAACAGGGTTATGATTTTACAGCTGTCCTCCCACATAGTGAGTGATGCATGTAGGTTCAGCTCCTCACACCTACATTTATCTTAATGTTTCTGTCTCATTGTAGTGACTAAAGAATTAGATATGGAAATATGGCTGAGCAACATTTTTAGGTGGGTGGCCATGTGTGTCTTGGACAATCCTTGTTAATATACTTGTTCCTTCACTTATAACCTGTGACTGAAAGGAATGTTTGAGAAGCACTTTTCCTTTGTATATGTACATTTGACACAGACATCATTACAGCATTTTGGACAACAGCCCCCATTACTTTTCCCAAGTAGCTTGTCGCATTAACCCTTCACCCTTTAGAATGTAGGTTTTGATGGCAGTGGGATCAAGTCTCCTATCATCCAAGTATGGCAAGTGATGCTAACTTGGGACGTGTGTTTGTTGTTAATGCACATATATGAGGTGTAACATAATCAAAGGACAAGTAAATACCAGCTCTAATTTTTTCATTATAGTTGCACTTCTCTCTCCCCCACCCTCTTCGTGGCTATCCTTTCTATTACATACATTAATTTTGTTTATTATTTTTTTCTCTCCAGTTATTTTACTATTATATACAATCACCTAGTAACCCGCATCTATACTTTCATCAAGGCTTGTTGGTCCCACACAAGTGGCCCCAGCAGTGCCACCACCACCACCACCACTGGAGATACCCAGCAGGAGATACCCAGCACATCTGGGTCCCAGTCTGCCACAGTTACCTCCACTCCTCCTGCCCTACCTGCAGTCCCGCACCAAATGCTGGGACAGTTGCACCCACTGGTAGAAGGATCAGTGGAGCTGATACCTTTGTTAACCATCAGCAGCTGGCAGAACTTGTGGGGGAGATTATGGACAAGTGGTTGGATGCCCAAACTGACCAGATGGAGAACCATTTCTGGTGACTCATTGAGTCACTTACCTGTCCAGCTCTGTGTCCATCTTTTGAGACAGGGCTCAGTGGTGATTGTACATACGGTACTGATTAATCTTTGAAATGGTCACTGCTAGAAGTGTCTGCAGCTGTGGACACCCCATCCCCCTCCCTCCTATCCTCTATCCTGGTATTTCCCCTCCCCTTTGTGTCCATGCTCACCCTGGCTGTTTGTTTAATCCTCCCCTAAGCATTGTCTTCCCCCTGTTTGTCTGATGTCTCCTTCAACATCGTATTCTCTCTCCCTTATTGTTTTACCCTGTCAGTCGTCTGTTTTCCACTCCTACCTACCCTAACCCTCTTCTCATCCTCTTCCTTCATTCTACAGCTTACCTTCTCTTCATGCTTGAAAAACAAGCACCTGTCCAACAAAAAAGTCTATTCCACCTTCCCACCTCCATCGTGCATATTCCTTAGTTCTACACTATGCTTGCTTCCCCTTTTCATCTCTTTTCTATATTTATATTTTCACACTTTAACGTATTAAAAATAGATAGCTAAATCCTCCATGTGCCCTTATAGGGCTTCCACATCACCTATCTTCTGTGAGTGCATGGTGGGTCACGAAAAGCTTTATCAATGCCCATGAACAATTGTTGAAATGCTGATGTGCACTGACACTTTTCATCATATATCAAAGGGCTAGTCTGTCATGTTCCATACATTCATGTACTAACTACAAGCACCATCATGCTCTATGTAAATTACCCTCAGCTGGCACTGGCTGTGCATATGAGCTGAGAGTTGTTACAAGTCATTTGGCACATTCAGCATAGGGCACTGCTGTCAGGATTTGTGGAGGTCCCCTTGCAAAGTACAATGATGCCATGTATGCCTGCCATGACAAATTTGACCTCAAAAGTGGTGTCGTAAGGAGTCATTGTTGAATCTCCTATTCTTTCATTCTGCAAGTACATAACACAAACTGCCCTGTGTTTCCCTGAAGCCTTTTGTCTCCTTGCTGCTGTAGTTCACCCTATTCATGAAGTCTTTGCATACTAGAAGTGGGGAGGTTTGTGGGTTCATGTCCCATAGGGGTTGCATATAGGCACATTGTTGTTACAGTAGGATAGTTGTTTCCTGACATTTGTACTATAGTACAGGTAAAGTCAGAGTCTGCTACTGTTCCACATGCATTTGATTAATATATTGGTATTTTTATCTGCCCCATCCATGTTGTGCTATTTTACATTTTTATTTTCAGGTACTTGACATGTACATCTGTGTGCCTAATGCCCCCTTCTCCGCTACCTTTCACAACCCTGACTGTGTCAGCACCTTACTTCACAAACTTGTCTATATTATATGTTTTTTGTGTGGTCTTCATATCTACTCTTTCATCCTAGCTTCATCTTAGTTCCCTTACTACCTTTCAAAAATTATCTTCTCTGCATGTATGTAACACTGGAGCATAACATAGAACAGCACATGCCTAATGACCTTGTCAGGCTGTCACATAGGTTCTTTCCATTCATCCTCAACCCCTTTTTCCCATTTGCGCATGGGGTCGGGGTGTCACCTCAACAGTGACAATCATCTCGTGCCAAGGTTTACATAACCGGGTGGCTAGTCCAGCCAAGCTCGCACCTATGGCCAATTTAGAGTTTCCAAATCACCTACTGCATGTCTGTGGAATGTGGGAGAAAAACAGAACGCCTAGAGGAAACATTCAGACTCTGCACAGAAGGCACCCAGCCAAGAATTGAACTGGAGAACCTCTTGCTTTAAGGTGACAACACTAACCACTGCACCACCATGGTCTTTCTCTAGCTGTAACTGTGTACAAGATGGCACTGATGACTGTTAGGACTTTTTCTGCACAGTCAAGCCTTATTGCCGCTCATATGTTCCTTAGCCAACACTATGCTCCTACATGGTCTTTCTGCAGTCCCTGCTCTGTCTATAGCTGTTGGGTAGTGCTGTGAAGAGATGGTGATGACTTGTATAGGGATAGGAGGGGGGACAGGCAGGGACACTCTGCAGGTTTGTAAAGCAGAGAATGTGTCATCAGTAGCTGTTGAGGAAATTCAAGTCGCTGAAGTTGTTTATGGGGAACTCGGTGATGTGATTTGTATGGCAAGTTACAAGCAAATCTTGCTATCTGGTTGTACGTTTGTTCAAGCTTGGTTAAAATATTTGCTTGATGGTGGGTAAATATAGGGGAAATGTAGGGTAGGCAAGGGAGGAGGCAGGCATTGTTCTTTTTGATGGAGTATTGGATATGATGGCCAAATTTCAGTTGATCGTCAATTGTGATTCCTAGTAGTTTGGTATGGGAGTCAACATGAATGATGGTGTTGTCTGGGGAAGAGAGACTGAAAGTTTAAGTTTCTGCAAGGCGGATTTTATATAAGCAGTGGAAACAGGTTTCAAAGAGAAGGCTGAGTAGAGGCAGGTGATGGACAGGGTGGGGATTCTGATTGTTTAGTGCTTGGAAGGGTTAGTTTGCGGATAGAGTCTATGAAGTAACTGTTTAGTAGGGTGGTTGTTTCAAGATGTGTTTTATTGGAGAAGGGTTGGGGTAGAATGTTTCCCTGGATGGAGAATATTGTTCATGGTGCGCCAACTTTTTTTGGGGGGTTTGCAGTGTGGGTAGATTGAGCTTCGTGTCTCACATAATAATTTTTTTAGTAAGGTTTGTTAGTTCTATGAATTTAAGGAGGAGAGAAGAAGATTTAGATTTTGTCCATTGTTTCCAGGTAGTCTCTCCGAGTTTCACAGTGGAAAGGGTATCTTTGGAGAGCCAGGGTGCAGCATTACATTTGATCCTAATTTTCCTGATGGGCGCTAGGGTATTTAGTATGTTAAGGAAAGTATTGTTAAACTCAAGAACAGCATCATTTAGAGGAAGGTTGAACAGGTGAGACCAGATAATGAGAGAGAGAGATGGTAGTTGAAAGTTTGTGTGTTGAAGTTGGCCCTGAAACTGTACTTTATTAACACGTGTATTGTATTTACTGTATTTACTGTATTTGCTGTACTAATCTTTGTGGAACTTTTCTCGCCGGGCCTCTGCTGAAAATGGGATCCATGCCAAGTCGCACTTTCCCGATAAACAAATGTAAAATAATAAATAAATACATTGGACAACTATGTTTCCAGTCTGTCATTGTGATCCAGTGAATAATAATTACTGTCTGTCTGTAGACCTAGCAAATCTGCTGGGCATTGTCTGTGTTTGTACAAGGTTGCTAAGGCCTAGAATTCCTTACATGTATCCATCAGGTCTGTACCTTCCCTCCCATCTTTCAAAACCACTCTGAAAGACATCCTAGCAAAAATCTGTCTCCGTTCTTGCTCAAAACCAGGATAAACTATATCCCTGAATGTGAACAAGTACCTTTTCTTTCCTTATACCTTCTTACTCTCTCTTTTTCACTTACTTCCTTACTGCTAATTCTCTTCCCTGGCTTCTGTTTAAATACACCATTAGCCTGTTTTTTCTCTAATTTCTTATTGCAATTATTGCAATTCCTGTTTTATTAGACTAACTTACCATGAATTTCTCTACAAACTGTCTACTAAATGATTGCCATATACCTTGTAGTGACTCTAACCAGTGTTTTATTTTATGGCTAATTTGTACTTAAACTGCAGATGTTTTGGTTTTATTTGTTAAGATTGTATAATTATTTGTCTCACAATGTTTGTATTCATTTGGATCTTTTCTCCCCAGGCCTCTGCTGAAAATGGGCTTCTACCTAGTTGGACTTTCGCAGTAATTAAATGTCAATAAATAAATAAATAATAAGCATCATGGTTCATCATGCATGTACAGTGAACAAAGGAGAGCTGGACACAATCATGACTGCAATGTATATGGATCTTAATTATTGTTAATTCCTTTATTTTTATGTCTTTAATGTATAGTTATATACATCTTTGTTTATCTCCTATTACCTTTAGAAGCGGTTTCATTTTTTTATAGTGTGCAAACTTTTCTCCATTTATGAGCATGAGCAGTCACTGACATGGGTCATTTGCCTTGGTTCACTGCACTGATCAGCTTGCAGTATATATATTTAAATAACTAAACAGGACTAGTGCCTTCACTAATGCCACTCACAGAGGTTTTTATCCAGATAGTCCCCCTGCCATGTGAAACTGGTTCTAGTCAGTCAGTAAGTCAGCTTCCTCAGCACCTTACTGTTTGGGTATAAACCGCTGCCATTTGATTTTTGAACCAACGTTGTATTAAAGTTATTGTTACACATCTTTAGTTATCCGAGGTACCCCAAATTATTGATACCTTTTTTTCTGCACCTGATTTATAAATTTGTAATAGAAATCGGTCAGACGAACTATTTCAGAACTTATGCAGAAGACTGCATTCAGGAGATTCACCTACCTATTTGGCAAAGTATTTTCCGTAGCCTTCTTTTGTATTCAGGTGAGTCTACTGAGAAGTTTTGTGGCTAATTCTAAACCCATTTCACTCAAAAAATGATATAACATGCACAACTATTTCAAGATGACTTTCTTATTAGTTAAATATTGCTTATACGTAATATTATTTTTCTTATTAAAGCTGATGGTATCTAGTGCAATATTTGGTGGTGTGAAGGATACTCTTTTTCTTGAGTTTATGTTCAAAGTATTTATTTTGATATTATGATATTGGTGAGATAAATAATGTTAGACAAACAGCAAACAGAACACATTCAGGAAATGATGTGTCTCTTGTCTGTAAAAATCGTTCATCCCTATGAAACAATATCCTTATGAATCTGATAATCCTAATTCTCCTGGCTATGGCAGACTCTATTTCTTGAGAAGAAATTCTACACTTTAACCAGTAGTTTATCAAATACTGCTACTATTTTTGGACATTGGGTGAGGTGGTCTGCATCTCATGCTTTAGCATAACAAAGTATTTCTAACTGAATTGTTGTTACTATCCCATTGATGCACTTGTCTTTGTTGATAACTGCTCACCATCTCCATAGTGCAACCCAGCCACATGATGTCTCAAATTGAACAAATCAGTTTGGGTATTCATAACCACCACTCCGGCTCAGCGTTGTCACCTTCAACTTATGTATACATTTCCAAATATATCCGAATCATGTTTTTTTCATTAATCCCATAGACTTGCAGCTGCTTACTGTATATCAGTATAATATTAGCTACTTATCTGATCTCACACTTTGTGTTCTAATAGCTCAGTGATTTCTTAGGTAAATGCTTTGGCTGTCAGTTTGTTTGACAACAGAAAGTCTATTCCTCCTCTAGGTTTGCTTCCTTGGGAAATGTCCTGTAATGACTTTATAAATTGACGTAGCCCTGCTTTGGATTGGTCACAAGGCTACATAAAATAAAAGCCTTTCCTGCTCAGATTTTTTTGTCATATCGTAATGGATATGACATTAATGGCATTTCCACAGGCACTTTAGCATTAACATTCATCTCTCTATTTCTTTCATTTTGCCATGAAGCAACTCCTTCTATATACAGTCGTACTCATGTCCAACCAAAACATGATTCTGTCTACGACTTCTTATATTTAGGCTCTGCTTTCATTTGCATAATGTGCAACCCTTTATTTAGTGTGTATTCCATTAACATTAAAAAAGAAAATAACCATTGAAAACTATTTTCAGCAATCATTGAGGTTGAACTTTTCCTCATGAGAAATTTACCGGCTTATGGAAAAGGGACATGCAAAGTTCTTATGTACATAACTGCCTTTAAATCTAACTTGATTTATTTTGATATCCAGTTGTTTTATAGTAAATGTTTAGAAAGTATTGACGTGGTACATCTTTAAGCATTGCTTTTCTGAGCTCTGAAAAAAAGCCCATGTGTAGTATTAAAAAAAAAAAACTCTTTAGAGAATTAATTTATAAATGGACAGTAGTTCTCATAATAAACTGTCGAAGAGCAGCACTTTTAATTTCGGGTCCTGGCACACTATTTGCTTCATGATTTCATTGCTCATCCCCAACCTTCCATTTATATGCATTTATTCTGTTTCGCACATTATGCTATCAGTCACTTTCGATATTTCAAAGTCGCTGCAGTCTCCTCATGACACACATTTGTCAGAAATGAACTGCCATGATTGCTATTATTATTAACTTCAGTTCTTTGTGGTGGGAGGGAAGCTGTATGTAAAATGGGCATATTGAATATGACTGATAAAATAATAGATGAAGTAGCATAACTGAATATAAATGGACACTTTAGATAAAATAAGAGAGATTACAAAAGCAGCATTATTAGATATTCACTGGCCGTGAAGAAAATGAAAAACACAATTTTATTTCAAAGAATAATTCCTACTGTGTTTAAATATTTTTTAGCGGCTCCAGAAAATCATGAAAAGCATCACTTAGCTGTTTAGTACCATTTTAGTCACACAGTATTCACAATGGATCTAAAAAATAATATAACATTCCTAGACTTAGAAATCATTAGCACAATAAAGATCATAATCCATCTGACAATATTCCAAAGGAAAGTGATTTGTGGTTGACTTTTTTAACTTCTTTTGATATGTATTTAGGCACTGCATTTGTAAAGGTTAATGTGGCTGTGGGAAGGCCCTATGTCAAGTCTGATGTGTAAGTATTCATGTTGTCTGAAATTAAAGAGGCATCGGTGTGGCAAATGGTACTGCTGAAGTAGTGAATACACAAGAAAAAATGTAGAAAACAGAAAAAAATGTGTTGAATTTTTAACACACAAACACCCAACTTGTTTGTCATTAGGCTAAAATCTATAGAGGATGAGAAGAAAGTACAGCGGTGTGAGGAAATTACAGGTCACCAAGATCAAATTATCTGAGGATGATGAGGTGCAAAACATGAAGGACTGTTTCTATCCATTCATCCACAACCCTTTCTCCCATTTTTGCAAATGAGTTTTGGGTGTCTCACCAACAGTGGCAGTCATCTGGAGCCAATGTTCACATTGCCGTTTGGCTAGCCCTTCTGCGTCTGGTCCACACAAATACACGTGCACACTCACATCTATGGTCAGTTTAGTGTGTTCAGTTGACATACTGCATGTCTTTGGAATGTGAGAGGAAACCAGAGTATCTGGAGAGAAGCCACTGAAGACTGTTTATCATAGTGCAATTTCTATGTGAGGATAAATGAGAATTCAGTCCCAAGGCTCTCAATAGGTTTTAGTGTACCTGAAAACTGTGGTTACAAAATGTGTCGACAAGAGGCCTTTTCCTGACATATAAATGTGAACAGCATCATAGCAACACTTTAGTTTTCACAGTTTAGTGAACTAGGAAAGTTAACTTACCAATAGTCAAAGTTTATCAAACTCTAAACACTGATACAATGCTATGCATATGAATTTAAACAGAAAATAAACAGTAATACACTATATCCCTTTATATGTTTTCTGGCCTAGCTTGTGGTTAGGATGCTATGTATTAGTATGCAAAGATGAAGGAATTATGGGGCAACAGCTCTATAATCCTTAATATGTGTAGTATGCCTTACAAAATTTAAGGCCTACTCATACAGTGGGTAAGAAGTGAGATGTTCTCCAAGCTGCTTCTCATCCCAAAGAGTCCTCAAAATAGCATTCATCTCAGATTCCAGGGAAACTCAACATTCAAAACCATTAGAGAGGTTAGAAGATGGCAGGAGAAGTAGAAAACTTGACTTAGAAAATGATACTGAATAAGTATTTATGCTTATCATATGGATCACTGTATTGCTGGAGTGTAAACAGTAGGTTTCTGATGAGTGTAGGGGGATCACATGTTCATTGAAAGGAGCAATGTGTTGACAGTTGTCATGTTCTTCAATATTGGTGCATCCCTGATGTAGCTGAATTTAAGTAAGAGGTGTGGATACAGACTTGCTGGGGGACTCTTGCTAGGTGCGGCCCTTGATGGTGGTGTCTTTGAGGAATTGCACTAAAGTCTCTTTGTAAAAAGTCCCTGTGGATACAGGAGGATTCAATCTTCAGTCATGGCTTTTAGAGAAAGCCCGGCTAAAATGAGAAGTGACTCTTATGTCCTTGTTAGCTCACGTTTACTGACCATGCACAGCGAGACCTGTACTCTTCTTTGCCTGTTCAACAATCATTTTCCTTGCCTGTTTATTCAGCAGTGCTAGGTATGAATTTTTAATTTCTATGTATTGATAAAGGGTTTATATATTGAAATTTCTGCCCATTTAATGAGCTTTTTGGTACTTATGGCATCCCAAGAGCAACATACCAAAAAATAGTCTTATGGCTGACTGACATGTTTATCAAAGGACCAAAATTAGGGACAGATATCTCTGTTATATAAGTATGACCGTTAGTATGATGGATTTTGCATTAACATGCTTTTTCTAAATGTTATTAAGTTTGTAACTCAAGCATCTGTCATTAGTTAATGACTATAACCCCACTGATTTGCTAGGGAAAAAACTTACATTATGAGGAACAAAAAAAAGAGGTAAAATCATAGACAGTGTGAAATTGGAGACTGCTCAGCAGTAGCATAGCTAGAGTAGAGTGAGATGGGCAACAGTGCTGAGTGCAAAGTACTGGAGAAACAATCAGCCAGTCCTGGTCGCTGTTTGATGTAATACTAGCTTTGAAAAAACAGTATTGCATTTGTGATAAAACCTGCATGCTGTAGTGCTCTGTGTGTGGTGTAACCTGGAGCATCTGATTACTACATTGTGACAAACAGTTTGCTACAATTTAAAAGCAACATTTTTTTAACTAAAACCTGAGTGCAGTTGTGCTCAGTGCAGGCAGGGTATAAACTGTATTCATTGTTTGCTACATTTGTAGCAAAGAATTTGCTGCACTTTAAAAGAAGATTTTTTAATTAAATAAACTATAATAAACTATGCTAAAGGAAAGTTGGGGCAGGGCACAGAAATGAGACATACATGGCTGGGGCTGGAGGAAGGGGGGCTGTGCTATACATCTGTCCATCTAATTGGTGTGCCAGTAGAAGGGAGCATCCATTTTTTTTCTGCTGTGAGGGGGGTATGTAGATCTAACTATAATAAACCACTGCTGTCAGAATACTGTGGTCATACACAAATGCATACACTTTGGGACAGATTTCTATAAAAAGTTTCTCTCAGTGCAAGTTTGCCCTGATTCTGAAAGACCTGCTGTCAGTTTAAGTGACTTACTTTGGTGTAAGGCCTATTTAAATATAGGCTTACACATGGAGACAGGTTCCAAAAGACCTGCTCTCAACCTGCTCTCAGAGAAAGTGACTTACTTCAGTGTAAGGCCTATCTGCAAACAGGCTTACTACAGGGACCAGATTCCAAAAGACCTGCTCTCAGAGTAAGTGACTTACTTCGGTTTAAGGCCTATCTATTCACAGGCTTTCAAAACAGTTGCTCTCAGCCTGCTCTCAATGTAAGTGGTCACTTGCACTGTGAGCAAGTTTTTTTGGAATTAGGTTCATAATAAAATACTTACCTTCCTACATAACTGGGTAAGTAACACATTTAGTGTTAGTAAAAAACAATGTGTTCACATGCTCAGATCTTGTCCATATTCCATTACTTCTGTCTTTCACTTTCAGTCTTAGGCTGCCTCAGTCTGTGCCAGTCACCCATGCCAGCCTGAGCCAATAGAAATTGCTCCTTACTGCTTCATACAGCCCAATGAGCACCTTTTTTCTGATGATTATACCTTCTGCAGAAGGTCAGAAGACCTGTAATAAGGTGCAATTGCTTTATTCTCCGTTTGTAGTAGACATAATGCTGGGTTATTTAGAAAACAGCTTGGTAGGTGAAGTGATCCAATTCTTTTTTTTTTTTTTTCTTTTCAGTGACCTCAGAACATCTTGGAACTCTATGCAAGTGTGGAATTCCACTCTCTATAATGGAAAAGGTAATGTTAAAGCAAGAGTTTTGTAATAGAAGAAAAAAGTGCCAGCTATGTCCCACAGAAGCCTAATATCCGTCATCTTGAGTTTAGGACATATTTTACCCCAGGATCCAATCTTCTCCCTTTCTAGAGGATTTGAATAGTCAAAGTACCTTGTGGATACTTTCCTTCCTCTTTCAACATTCAGGTCACCTGGGGGCCTGCAGATACAGAAAGACATGAAAGACAGAAACACAGTGATGTGGTATATAAACAATATGCGGTCAGTTTTGACAGCTTTGTAGACTAGATATGATAGCCTGGGAGCAAGCACTGAAAATGGCTTGTCTCTTCAGACCACTTTACATCCAAGCTAACAAAAAACATAATGAAGAAATGAAATCTACACCTCCTGCAGGTAGGAACTAAAAAAGGTTAAACTGTGTGTGTCTTATGTGAATCATCTTCCACTGATTATACCAGGCCTTATTACAGAAAAAAAGCTTAAATGACAAAAGCATTTGTCCATCACTGAGGCTGACGTCTGTTTTATAAATTTCCTCCTACACCTCTGAACCAAATATTGGTTCTGAAAAAAACTCCAGTTCTTATATCTCCTCGATGACAAATACATCTAACTTTCCTTTTTCTTCTTCAGATGTCAGTTATGCAGTCTCTGGCACTATGTCTTCATGAAATCTTTCTAACCAAACAGAAAGACAAAGTGATGCATCCCAACTAGTCACTTAGTCTCAAAGTATGGAAGATCTCAGGTTGATTGCTAACACATATCCTTACTACACCAAGGTTTTCACTGTTCTTAAATAAGCTTCCAAAACAAATTCATACTTGGGCAAGTATCATGAAGTTTTTTGTTTGTGCAAAATATGTGATTTAGACCTGCCTTTTCTTATTTCTTACTTCCTACAGTACCTTACTTTACTGTTTTATGTAAAAAGCACAGCTAATTCCTCAGTAAAGAGTTGTCCATCTGTTTTTTTGGTTTAAACATGTCTTTTTACCATTTTTTATACAAAGCAGTAAAGTCATTTATTATGGCAGTCTTCAGTTAAGACTACCAAGGTATCCTGTTTTACTTGCTTTTGATATGAATTGTCTGAATGAGGAAGTGAGTTTGCCAACGTATGAACAAATTCATACTGCAGAGCTCAAAAGGCATTTCTGGCAAGCCCCTTTTCTCAGCTGTATCACTTTATCCAGTAGAATTTCGGAAGCATAGCAATTAGTTTGCAAGGAACCCTACAAAGTTTTTCAAAAAGACAAAGTATCCTTGAGAACTACTTCTTTGTCTATTACTATTTTGTACTCATTTCTTCCAGACTAAGCCTGGAATTGGACATCTGGATTATTTTGCTCTAACCTGTTGAACAAATGGTAAAAAAATAAATAAATAAAAAGACAAGTCTTACTTTTCATACAGATGGCATTTCTGAATGAATCTAGGCCATTAGTGTAAGTACACACGTGTGACTCCCATTTTGTGAAGTAATTAGTGTGGAATGATAGTCACATGATACTGCCTGACATTTGCTTTCCATGGGGACAAGGTTCCCCCATGTCACTATGCAGGAGGTGCTGCTTCATATCCACTTTGTTATTATAATCATCAGTGAGGCTGATGCACCTTGACATGAAGATAATTTCCCCAGGCTGGCCATGTAGAATTGAAGGATGAAACACTAACTTCTGAAGCCATGATCATGACCCAGGCAATTCATGTTCAAGTTGCAACATTGATGAGGGTGGGTCAAGGTGAGGGGGATCAGTTGGAGTTGCTGACAGCAACTTGCCTGTCCTGGGTAGGGGTGGGACCAAGCAAGATGCACCAGCTCTGTCTATTGGCAGATGGAGTGTCACTCACTGAAGAGACTGTAACAGTGACAGCCCATTCTTCTACATCCCTGACTATTAATAAAACAATTTTTTTAAATATTTTTGCATAGAACAAATGTGTAGGTGCGGCTTTGACTTGGATTCTCACATTGACTAAATGATACAAACTGAATATCTACTTTAACATTTTGCAACTATGGTCTTGCCAGGTAAATTACAAGCCTTTCTTCTGCTCAGAAAGATACACCATTTGATACCCTCTCAACCATACAGGGTTTCATGGACCAAAGATCATTATTATAAATATGGCATACAATTGTTGGGAATTCTTATTCTAGGAGCTGGTTTACAAATACAGGGACATTGTCACAGGACAGGCACTCACCTTCCACTACTTTTCTCTAGCAGATCTTATGGTTATTGTAGCTGCTTCTATGTATAGTTCACCTGTTTATTTTACAAAATTATTTTGATTTCCTGTAAATTTTTATATGCACTCTATTATTTCATACACAACACATTTTTTTCATCCCTGCTTTACTCCTTTACGTATAGATATTTTGTAGTAATAAATGAAGTGATTTTGTAATGTGTGCTCACTTCTTATACATTTTATGTCTAGCAATGGAATATATATATATATATATATATATATATATATATATATATATATATATATATATATATATACATATAAGCATTTGTTCACACAGCAAACTGTATGCCTCTTTCAGCATCTTAAAAAGTTTAAAAAATAAAAGTAGCAAGGGCAGAATGGAGAGTAATTGCTCTTGTACTGAACTAATATTTATTTTATGGCTGAAGGCTGATGCTCATGCTGACAGGTAACTGGTGAACTTGGGAAAAGATCAGGTCAATGGATGGGTGTCCATCTTCAGTTAATGCCCATGACTTCAGAAGTAATTGCCCTATATTTAGGCATTTATTATTATGGTGAGTATACTCATACAATTGCATTTAAGGTGAGTTCCTTATACAGTTATGCTGTATTTTACCTGTCTTTTTCCTTGCTTCACTTTCATATATGAGTAGAATACCAAGCTTCAAAATAAACAGGAAGGATGGAGAAGGATGCATGCCCTTACATGCATTGAATCACAACAGTAACAAACCCTTCTCTTGCTTCGTACTGGAAATTCACATTATATTATATGATAAAACTATGAAATGAAGAACTGCTTGCAGTATGGTACAAAGGAATAAAACCCCAACTGTTCTCTAGCCAAACAAGGTTTCCTTATGGGCCAAGGACTGTAGGAGTTAGTTGTGGAAGAAGGGGAATGAATATATGGCTTTCCAGTCCTGATGAAGGGTTCATCTTAAGGCCCATGTCTGGAACTCAACTTGCCAGGTAGCTGGGTCATATCCTTGAGGATTAGGTGTGTTCACATAGCATTTTGGGGGCAGTGGTAGTGCAACTGCTCTGCAGTTTGCCTGATAAGCAGCACTGTAATATGTGCCTCAACAACTGATGAAGAGGTTAAGTTGCATACACAATATACTAGTGAAATGCAAGGTATAATACAGCATTAGGACTTACCTGACCCATTTTCTCCACCTGTTGTTACTACAGCATTCTCTGTTTTGGGGGTTTAGCCCACCAGGAGTAATCTAGGCCAAGAAGACAAGCCAAACACTCTGACCTGGGGCTTCAGATGTTTCCCAGGATGCAGTCTGTATTTACAGTACTAACTGGCTAATGAGTTCATTTAGAAAAAGTATAAAATGATGATCAAACTGAAGGTTCATGTATATCACCTGCAGAGACACCTTTACAAAAGCTGTGGCAACATCTTGATGGAATGGTCTATAACTGGTAAATTTTAATCAGTAGTACCTTAACAAAAGGCAGCAGAATTTAAGTACTCATAGATTGTTTTACATTTTCCTCACTGCACTTACCTTAG
The DNA here is from genome assembly GCF_019279795.1 of Protopterus annectens. NCBI lineage: Eukaryota > Metazoa > Chordata > Ceratodontiformes > Protopteridae > Protopterus > Protopterus annectens. The sequence goes on along the minus strand of NC_056728.1, from coordinate 1,177,369,556 downwards.
CTATTTCGAAGAAAACAAAGCCTTGGCCAGTTCCTTAAATCTTTACCCTGTAAAATATGCTTCTGCTGATCCAGATGATGAAAAAGTCACTCTCCTTCATTTATAAATTGAGTAAAAAGAAGGCAACAGAATATGTTGGTGAAGATATTTGGCAGGCATTATCTTAGCTATAATGGAGGGCTCAGAAAGTTAAGAAATTCTGTCTTTATAAAAAACAGTGAAAGACTTCATACATTAAGCTCTACATCTCAGAAAGCATTCTTGCAGAACGTATATCACGCAATAAATGTTTAGCGAGCAAGAAGTCAAAAGAACAAAATGAGTTATCCAAATTAGGCTCAGTTAACTTGATTAAGTGTCCTTTAAAAAAATACTCAAATACAAGTTTGTTGAAAAAATAACGTCATGACATGAACTAATACAAATAATCCTCTAAAAAAGCAATTAACAGCAAGGAAGGGAAAGTAATACACATTTCAAAGGGTGGTACTCACAGACAGGAGCTTTGCATTTTCATAGCTGTGATCCATGAAGAGTGGTGCTACATGGATATGCAAATCCCAAACTGTCAGCATGCATACAAAGATACAAAGGAGTTGCTTTAAACATGCCCCTTATCACAAAAGTGTAACATGCTTAAAACTTAAGTGATAGAGGGACAGCTACTATGCTGTTGAGGGGTTTTACACATACCCATATGAGTTTAACTCATAGACATGAATCTGTAATGAACTCGTTTGAATACTAAGCATGTAAATAGCCCTGAACTTTCATGGGAAATATGGAGATGCAAGGGGAGATCACTTGGTGTGTCTGCTTATCTGGCCCATTTATTGAAGGGGTCTCTTGGTTGAATGCTTCATTTAGGTTTTTGTGCATACTAGGAAAAGTTACTGAAGGGGCCCCTTGGAGAAATATTTTATTTTGGTGCTTGAGCCCACCTGGATATTTTACTGAAAGGGTCACTTGGGGAAATAATTTATTTGTGTGTCAGGGAAGTGCTTGTGCATATGTGATCATATCGCTGAAGTGATCACTCTGCAAAATAATTCATTGTGTCATTTTAGTCCTTGTGCATACTTAAAAGTTAATGAAGCGACTGCTTTAGGAAATAATTCATTTTTGTGTAAGGGAAGTGCTTGTCCTTACTTGGACAAACAAGTTTGCAGATTCCAACTCCTATATCAAAGACAAAGCATCACTTTTAACAATGGATGTGCATACAGCAGAGATGTCAGACTATGAAATGCAAAAGTTCCTCATTAGCATACTATGCTTCAGCATTTCTCATTTGCATCTAATTATTTTTAAGGACTTTCTCAAGAGCGTAAATGTCCTGTATGAATCTTACCTTTAATACTCTCATTTGTAAGCATCAGGAGTACCTCTATCACATTTGTGCAAGCAACTATGAATATGATCCTAAATTTCATATAAGATAAGCTGAGATAACCAAAACTGCATTTTGTTTGACATAAATACATAACCCACATGAAATAAATTATCTACTATACTAGATCAATTCACCTAATGTAGTGAGGAATTTTTTGATGCATACCACAGATTAAACCTTTTCTATTTAGGCAGATAACATTTTCTAAAGCTCTGTTTCATTTTTTTCTCATAAAATGTTCCTTAATTTTTATTATAGTATAAAGAAATATGTGGTCAAATTGTATAGTAGGTTACTTAAAAATTCAGACCTCCCTGATTAGATTAAGGGGTAAAACAAAACCATCCTACTAAATAAGAAATAACAGTAAATTCTCTAATTCACCTTCCAGTCTTTGTTTTTATTTAATATTATCTGGCATCTCAAAAACTTGAATAACAACACCCATTAAATGGCTTTATCTAATTAATGGAAGTTGTAAATCCAATAGATTATGCAAAAATGTAAGAATTAGTGTGCGGTATTATGTAAAAGATGGTGTCGATAAAATACTCTTGTCTTATAATGGAAGAGACACTAAATATGACCTCATATATCATATTGCAAATCATTTCGAATTAATTTTGTTATGGGACATTTCTCTTGCCCAATGTGGTCTTGACTGGATCTGATCAAAGGATGTCAAGAGACTCTGTTTGTCCCATGTAAGGATACATGACAAGATGCTGCCATTTTCAGACTCTGACTTATAAAGACACAATTCATAGAAACTGCAATGATGTTGTATGCAGCAAAATAAGAACTGACTGATGAGTGAGTTTCATAGCAGAAAACAAAACATTTAGGGTGAGTTTTTGCTTGTTTAATCATCAATATAATCACTATTTTGAGAATATGAAAGCAGTGAAACTGCAAGATCGTCATCCTAAATAAAAAGCAGATATAGGGTTAGTATGTATTGGTTTATTGCCCTAGCACCCATATGTGAAATTCTAAATATTGGTAAGGATTCAATTTTGCACCTTAACAAACTTTTGTCTTCTGTGGAACCATCCACTTGCATCATATATTGGGTATAATAGCTATAGATGGTTTTCTTCTCAGTTATTTTATTAACATTTTAACTCCCAAACAACAATGTATAACATCAGAAATATAAAAATTACATAACCAAAAAAAAAATCAATAAAAAAAGAATATTAAAAACAATGAACACAACAATTTGCAAAGGTATCTACTGTGTAACAAGAGTTCTAAAATAAATCAAAAATTGACATTAATTATTTAAGTATCAACAACTGTTTATCTAGCAGTTCTTTAAATTTTGGACAACTGTTGCATGAAGAGGTTACTCTGGTTGTTCTTGTCTTGATTGTAATAAGTTCAAATTGACATACCTCAGTTGTAATATTTATGAATTATTTCATGGTTGGAGTAAAATTATTCTTCTAATTCTTGGTAATAACTTTTCTTGCTATTGTTAAGATAATCAGTAAAGGTGGGTATTTTATTCTCATGACACAATCAGGAATTGGTGTATTAAATACAATTAGAGATTTAGTTTAAATAAATTTATCATTGAATACAACCTGTAAAATAACATTTATAGTATACTAAAATGGTTTGAGTACTACACAATCAAGAATCATAAGCTCCCAATCAGCTTTGATGTTTAACTTACATCTCCAACATCCTAAATATTTTCTGTACATTAATTCAACTTTATGTAGTGTAATGAAAGCTATGTGGACGCATTTCCAAGAGAATAGTTTCCATGTTGGTGAGGAAGTAGTTTATTTTGATGATAGTAGCATTTTTTATCTTATTCACTTGGATAACTATTGTTAATAAGTTTAAAATAATCCCAATAATTTTCTCACTAATATTTTGTTGTATTTTTAACTACTTTATATATTTTAGATAGAAGTCCTTTCCCCATTACATTCTGGTCTGTTGTATCAAAAAAAATCAATAAGCTTAGGAGCAGAGTTTCTTAAGGTTGTTTGAATTAATATAATCCTATGTTAAACTTTGTCTACAAATTTGAATGTCTAGCCACATTTTTTAATTAAATCCATCAACTGATACCAATATATCATTTTTTTCTTTAAGTATAATCATTGTTGATAAATTCAGTATATTGATATTATTTTGAGTGTAAGATATAGGAAACAGTAAGAAAATCTGTGTGTTTTTTAAAGGTGATTATTATCATAGAAATATAAGAAAAATTAATAGATTTGTTTTTACTTTCTGAAAAATAATCTTTTAATAGTCAACGAAGATTATTAGTACTTTATGATGGTGCAAATTTATCAGAAGGTTAGATTTTAACCAAATGTTTTCTTGCATCTCTTTCCACTTGGCCTTATAATTATTATTGAGCCAAAAGAATACTGTCTTAATGATTGGTGATAAAGAATATATTTCTATGTCTGGCAAACCAATACCACCCAAAGACCAATTTCTGATGTGATGATTTAAAGTGAATCTAGGTTTGTTGGGAAACCAAAGAAATCTCAGGATTAAAGAATACTACTCTTTTATACTAGCTTTAGGGGACTGAAGAGATAAAGATTGTATTATGTATAAAATTTGTGGAAGAATAATCATTTTAATTAAGGAGAGTCTCTCTCTCTCTTCCAAAGTAAAAAAAAAAGAAAAAAATATTCTATTTATTAGTAAGATTACTTATAGAAGTTAAACTATTATTATATTTAAAAGTTATTATACTTTTAATATTATCTGTTAAGGTTATCCCTAAGTAGTTTATTTTTACCTTCTGCAATATATTTAGAAAATCTTTCATCCATTTTAAAAATATTACATTTTATAAGTAAAATGTTTGTTTTACTTTCATTAAAGTTAAGTCATGATTTCTTCTGGAAAATGTCTATTGTATGAAATGCAGCAGAAAGAGAAAGATTACAATCATTCAAGGTCAAAAGAATATCATCTGCAAACAAATGAATTTTGGTATTTAAACAATTGTTTATCTGCATGTCTTTGATACCAAGTTGCTCCCAAATAAATGAGTCAAAGGCACTGTTAACATCTAAACTTACTAAACTTAGCTTATCTTTTATATTATTAGCATAATTTATTATTGTTAATACTCTTTTAATATTATCATATGAATTCCTATTTATTATGAAACCAGTCTGGTCATTATTTATGAATAATGGAAGCAGTTGCTTTATTCTGCAAACATAGACAACCATAAATATTTTATAGTTTATATTTAATAGTGAGATAGGACTGTATGAAAATCATTTTGTTGGATATTTATCAACTTTCAAAACTGGAGATATGAGATTGCATTCCCAAAATGGTGGAACTTTTGTTAAACCTTTAACTATTGAAAATACCTTGAGCAAAACACTCAAAGCATCTTTAGCCATTAATTTATATAGTTCAGGTATTATGCCATCATTACCTGGAGCTTTACTAGGCTTTAATTTATTAAATTGAGCTCTGAGCTCAGACAGTAAAATGATCCTATCAATTAATGTCAAGTGGTCATCAGATAATTTAATTTTAGTATGATTTTTATGAATGTTTTAATTACATCTTGTGAGTCTATGGTTGTATTATATTGATTAAGTTTACTAAACTGAGTCCTAAATACACCTAGAATGTCTTCTGTTTCAGTATTTTTTTACTATTGAGAGAATATAACTCTTTAATATGATTAGAGAGGAGTTTTGGTATTGTATGAGGAAGTCGGGAGTGTCAGAGAAGTATGTAAGAGTAAAACAAAAACCAAACCAGAAAAGGCACAGTTCTGAATATTCAATAAATAGTGTTGGAAAGTATGTAAGAGTGGTACAGGATATATATGAGGGTAGTGTGACAGCGGTGAAGTCTGCTGTGGGAGTGACGGATGCATTTAAGGTGGAGGTGGAGGTGGGATTACATCAAGGATCAGCTCTGAGCCCTTTCTTATTTGCAATGGTGATGGACAGGTTGACAGAGGAGATCAGACAGGAGTTCTCATGGACTATGATGTTTGCAGATGACATTGTGATCTGTAGTGAGAGTAGGGAACAGGTGGAGATGACCCTGGAGAGATGGCGATATGCTCTAGAGAGAAGAGGAATGAAGGTCACAAGACTAACAGAATATATGTGTGTGAATGAGAGGGAGGATAGAGGAATGGTGAGGATGCAAGGAGTAGAGGTGGCAAAGGTGGATGAGTTTAAATACTTGGGATCAATAGTTCAGAGTAATTGTGAGTGTAGAAGAGAGGTGAAGAAGAGAGTGTAGGCAGGATGGAGTGGGTGGAGAAGAGTGTCAGGAGTGATTTGTGACAGATGATTACCAGTAAGAGTGAAAGGGAAGGTCTACAAGAGGGTAGTGAGACTAGCTATGTTATATGGGTTGGAGACAGTGGCATTGACAAAAAGGCGGGAGTTAGAGCTGGATGTGGCAGAGTTAAAGATGTTAAGATTTGCACTGAGTGTGACGAGGGTGGACAGGATTAGGAATAGGTATATTAGAGGGTCAGCCCAGGTTGGAAATTTTGGAGACAAAGCCAGAGAGTCAAAATTATGTTGGTTTGGACATGTGATGAAGAGGGATGCTGAGTATATTAGGAAAAAGATGCTAAGGATGAAGCTACCAGGTAACAGGAAAAGAGGAAGGCCTAAGATAAGATTTATGGATGTGGTGAGAGAGGACATGCAGTTGGTTGGTGTGACAGAGCAAGATGCAGAGGACAGGAAGAAATGGAAATAAATTATCTGGTGTGGCGACCCCTAACTGGAACAGCCAAAAGAAGATGATGATGAATATGATTTGGTTTAGTAAATATTTTATTTTAGTAGCTAGCTTATGTATGGACTTTGGATTTATAGAATGATTGTTTATTTTAACATTTTCTAGATTAATCACAGTTTTGTAATTTAAAATTTCTAAATATTTTTTGTTTAATTTGATTTCTCCTGTCAAATTTTCATTCCCGTTTTGACTATCTAATTTTAACTTTTCAATTTTTTTTGTAAATCTATCAGTTCCTTGTCCCATTGTTTTTTATTTAGAGCATCCTATATGTGTATGTATATATATATATATATATATATATATATATATATATATATATATATATATATATATATATATATATATATATATATATTATTAGTTTCAATATTTATTTATTTATTTGACATTTATTTTACATTTGTTAACCAGGAAAGTCTGACTAGGCTAGTACTCCACCAAAGAAACAGAAATAGCAAATTTACAGTTCAAAATTACAATTTTTAAACTCTGCACAGATAAAAGGAATACTTACAGTTTATAAGTTTATAAAGTTCATAGCAAATATATATAAAGTATGTCAGGGTAAGTAAACAATACAACTGAGCTTTAAAAGGGAATTACTCACAGACATGGTGGTAAAAATATATAATAAAATTAAATTCACAAAGCTCACAAGCATATGGCATACAAGTGTAATTTGGGTTTTGTAGCTCCCAGTCGAGAATGTTTTAATGTACAACTAATATGAGATGAAGCTGGAGGTAGTTATGTTATGACAGGGCAGGTAGAATGAGAGACAGTATATTGCTGTGTCTAGGTTTGGAAGTTGAGAGAACTGTAGTAAGCATTTGTAGGAACGTGAATATTGAGAGTATTATTGAGAGCAATAAGGAGAGTAGAGTAGATAATAATAAAGTAATAGCAGAGGGCAGATAGGCATGGAGAGAGAAACATAGTATTAGGGAGTGTGATATGTGTTAGAATTACTACAGTGACAGGTCCAGTTCTGAAGCAGATGTTGTTTTAATACTTTTTTGAATTCTTGCACCTGGGCTATGTTTCTGATGTGCAAGAGTAGTTTGTTCCAGGCTAAAGTGGGTGAGTAGCTAAAGAGATTTTTGGCCTATGGATTTGCAGGGTTTGTAAATTTCTGGCAGTTGTTCGTCAGAATTCTGAAAGTTCTAGAAGGGATATACCATGGGATACATGGGGTGACAGAAGGACAGGCAGAGTGTCTGCTTACGATGGAATAAATCATAAGGAATTGGGAGCAGATAAGTTGGTGGGGGAATTCTAGCCAGTGTAAGAGATTGAGGAACTGGCAATGGTGTGTCTTTGAGGTATGATTAGCAGCAAAACTTGCAACTTTGTTATAGGTGGATTCTAATTTGGAGAGGAGAGAGGCTTGTAGGTTAGTTAGTATTTGTGAATTTTAGAGAAGACTAGGAAGAAAGAAAGCATAGGCAAGATCAAGTATAGATTCTTTTGTGATAAATTTGTTATTTCTGTATAGTCGCCCCAGTTTTTTGATGTGTTTTTTGATGCAATGGTGAACACGGAGGCTAAATATAAATTGGTCATCTCTGATGACTCCAAGCAGTTTGGTGTGTGTTTTTCAGCCTTAATGACAGTGTTGTCTAGGGATGTAATGTAGACGATATGTTTGAGATGTGTGAGAGATTTAGGTAAGAAAATAAGTATCTTAGACTTTTTAGGATTCAAATAAGTTAGTTATTGGAGAGCCATTGTTCAAAAGCGATAAAGGATTTTTGGGTGAGGAGATGAAGGTCAGGGAGGGAGTCAGAGGTAGAGATGACTGTAGAGTCATCTACATATTTTATAAGAGAAGAGCCAGGACAAGAAGAACGCAAGCAATTAGTGAAGATACTGAATAATAAGGGACTAGCAGCTGTGGTGGTATGGCAGTAGCTTTGTTACCTCACAGCAAGAGGTTCTCCCGTTCGATTCTCGACTGGGCTTGGGAGTGCCTTCTGTGTGGAGTCTGCATGTCCTCCTCGCAGTTGGGTAGCGTTCGAAAGACATGCATGCATAAATGGGTGTACCTTCGTTGAAGGTTGGGCGTTGAGCTGGCACCTCTGCGTTTTGTAAAAATCTACTGCCAATCATTAGCGGACCGCAGTTCCACTGTGGCGACCCCTTACCGGGAAATGCCAAAAGACAAACAACAACAACATTAAATAATAAGGGACCAAGACTTGACCCTTAAAGAACACCAGTTTTGATGGGGAGGAAAGGAGACATTGAGAAGACCAAAGAGAAAATGTTGTGAGCAGAATAGACAAACCACAAACCAACAAGAAAATAGCACACAAATGTCCAATCATGAAAATAACGGCCACACTATAAAGCCTGAAGATCACTAGTTTATTGTTCACACTTTGAGGAGAGCCGTTTAGCTGATTGCTGTCTATTAGTGAGATAGCTATTGAACCAGGAAGTAGTGGTGCTGGATAGGCTGAGGTCAAAGAGTTTGGAGAGCAACATAGACTGAGAGATGGTATCAAATGCTTTAGACAGGTCAAGAAAGAGACATGAAGTAAGTTTGTTATTGTCTCTGGCAAGGGAGATTGAGTTTGCGAAGGAGATGAGTGCAGTAATAGTGCTGTGGTAAGGACAGAATCCATGCTATGTGTTAGTAATTAGGTTTTCTTTGAGTAAATAGCCCGTGAGTTGCCTATATACACATTTCTTGAGTATTTTGGTCAGAAATTAGATAGTTTTGTGGAGTTGCCACTCTTATGGAGAGGTATGGTATAACATTGTTTCCAGAACAAGGGAATGGTGGAGTCACTAATAGATTGGTTTATAAGAAAAGAGATGGGGTAGGCTAAGGAGTTCGCTGCTAGTTTGAAGAAGAAAAAAGGTATGTTGTCAATGGAAAGAGAGGAAGACTTGAGTTTGAGAAGGAGGTATTTTATATAGCTAGTGGAGATAGGTTGTCAAGAAAAGGAGTTATTGTCATTTATAGGAGAGGATGGGTCAAGACAAGTGTGGGACTATGGGGTCTGCTTAGATGTAGTAGAGGAATCTGTGGGGTTAGGGGAGCTAGAGGTTTGTATTAGTTTACTGATAGAGTCAATGAAATGGAATGTTGAATATGGTAGCAGTTTCAATGGGGATGTTGTTAGAACAAGGATTTCATGCTGAAGGGTTTTCAGGATGCAGGATTTGATTACCAGAGATCCAAAATTTTTTTGGTGGGGTTATTACAATGAGTTGATTGGGGGCTGAGATAAAAGTTTTTCTTGTTAAGAATAATTTGTTTTTTGTTGACGTTACAGAGTTCTTTTTAGGTTTGAAAGTGTATGGGTGATTTTGTCCTAGTCCAGAATTTCCAGGCTGATTCTCTTTTTTGCATAAGAACAGAAGTAGAATGGGATAGCCAGGGAGAGAGCAGGGATTGCACTCTTCTTTTTCCTAAGAAGATCGAGAGAGTTTAGTATGTCTAAGAAATTGTTTCAAATTTTTGCATTGCTTCATTAAGTCATAGCTATGATAGGAAGGACCAGTTAATAGAGGTGAGTGTGCTACTAAGAGTGTCAGGGCTGAAATTTGATAAGCTACTGCAGTATTTTAATTTATGTGGTCTTGGTAGGTATGGAGTGAATCTTTGGAAGATGATGGGAGAGTGGTCACTAATGGAATCAGGTAGAGATGTAGGGTGATGGTATGGGACTGGGTTAGATACAAGTATCCAGTCTATGATGGAGCAGGTGTTACTGGGTTTATTGAAGTGCACTGGGGAGGTGACAAATTGTGAGAAACTATGAAGGTTGGTGCCAGAGCTATGGGAGTTAGATGTAAGGGATAACCAGTTGATGTTAACATCACCTAATAGGATAGCTTTGTTGGTTACATTACATGTGAAGCAGGAGCTTATGTGTTCTAGTACTGGGATATTGTCACTATATAGCAGCTAGAGTTAGTGTTTTAAAATCATTTAATTTACAGTTCACTGTTAAGAGATCAGCTGGAAGAAACCGAGGGAGTGTGTTTTCTAAAGGATAGAGGTTGAGGTGTTGGAAGTATATTGGGGTGACACCTCCAGCTTTCTTTTTAGGTCTGTCAAGTCGAAAGATGTTGTAGCCATGGGGTAAGAAATCTTCATCTAGGATGTGAGGTTTGAGCCAGCTTTCTGTGAGAGCTATGGTATTAGGAGTGTATTTGTCAAATAGTGCATGGAATTCACTAATTTTGTTTAAGAGGCTGTAAATGTTAAGTGAGGGGAAAGTTTGATGCTTACGGGAGGTAAACTGGTGGGAGGTAGGTTGAGTAGAGTGGCAGGAAGAAGTCTTGTTCTGGATGGGGCATGTGTTAGGGTGGACGTCTCCTCTGAGTATTATAGATTTGAACAAGTGGAGTACAGAAGAAAAGCAGAAGTAGTAGTATTTAGTTTTTATTTTGGTGTGAGTAGGGGAATGGGGGTAAGTTTTGATTTTAGGAAAGGGGGGTTGAAGGCAGGAAGTATTGATGATGATAAAATGAGTAAGGGGTTTTGGAGTTGAGTGTAGTATGGAGAAGTAGAGGAAATTTGGCAGGGATTAATGGGGATGTAGTATGAGGTGAGGTAGGACAGGAGTTTAAGAAGAAGGGGTGCAGTGAAGAGGGAGTGATACATGGTGGGGAAGAAGAGCTGAGTGAGAAGGTGGTATGGTTGATAGAAATACAGGATGAGTATGAATGCTAATATGGAGTTGGTGGGAGTTAGATTGAAGTAGTGAGTTGAGAGGTAAGAGACATATGGAGTATGAGATATGAGAGAAGAGGGAAGGTATAGAAGGCAGAGGAGGCAATTTGTGTTGGGGAGTAAGAGTGTTGTGTTTTAAGGAAGAGAGTTAGTATAGAGGGTAAGCAAAGTTACGGAATGTTGTGAATAACGGTGGAGTGTGGAGGAGAGGGATATGTTGAGGGTGGAGGGCTTTCAAGTTAAGCAGTGGGCTAAGAGAAGCCAGGAGAAAAGTGGAAATACTGTTAGTGGAGAAATGAATGAGGAACCTAGTGGATTGGTTGGTTAGAAATAGGAGTGGTTGATTATATGTATATAGTAAGTATGGAAGTAGAGAGAGAAAGATTGGTTGGAGGGGAAGGGAGGAAGAAGAAGTGCTAGGAGGGTGAGAGTGGTGTATGTTTTTATTTATTTATTTTATTTTACATTTATTTTACATTTGTTAACCGGGAAATTCCGACTGAACTAGGTCCATTTACAGCGGAGGCCCAGGGAGAAATGCTCCACATTGTTAAGCAAAAGAAAAATATTTTTATGCAGAGTGGTGCAAGTAAACAAGAGAGAAATATGTTTTATACAGAGTAGTACAACAAACATGTACGTTATACAACAAAACAATCAGATATTCACATTAAAAATGCAAGCAAACAAGACACTTTTCAGCAGTCAGAGAAGATACAAACAGCAGGGATTAGGAGCTACTTACAGGCTTGGCTAATGGCTGTTAGGGTTTTAGTCCCATAGAGGATTACAGTGACTAACCTGGTATTGGTGAATGGATGGCTATTAAGAGGTGTAGTCCCATAGAGGATTACAGTGACTAACTTGGTATTGATGAATGGATATGAGGAGGCTAATGGCTGTTAGGGTTTTAGTCCCATAGAGGATTACAATGACTAACTTGATATTGGTGAATGGATATGAGGAGGCTAATGGCTGTTAGGGTTTTAGTCCCATAGAAGATTACAGTGACTAACCTGGTATTGGTGAATGGATGGCTATTAAGAGTTGTAGTCCCATAGAGGATTACAGTATCTAACTTGGTATTGATGAATGGATATGAGGAGGCTAATGGCTGTTAGAGTTTTAATCCCATAGAAGATTACAATGACTAACTTGGTATTGGTGAATGTATATGAGGAGGCTAATGGCTGTTAGGGTTTTAGTCCCATAGAGGATTACAGTGACTAACTTAGTATTGGTGAATGGGTATGAGGAGGTTAATGGCTGTTAGGGTTTAGTCCCATAGAGGATTACAGTGACAAACTTGGTATTGGTGAATGGAGATGAGGAGGTTAATGGCTGTTAGGGTTTTAGTCCCATAGAAGATTACAGTGACTAACCTGGTATTGGTGAATGGATGGCTATTAAGAGTTGTAGTCCCATAGAGGATTACAGTATCTAACTTGGTATTGATGAATGGATATGAGGAGGCTAATGGCTGTTAGAGTTTTAATCCCATAGAAGATTACAATGCCTAACTTGGTATTGGTGAATGTATATGAGGAGGCTAATGGCTGTTAGGGTTTTAGTCCCATAGAGGATTACAGTGACTAACTTAGTATTGGTGAATGGGTATGAGGAGGTTAATGGCTGTTAGGGTTTTAGTCCCATAGAGGATCACAGTGACAAACTTGGTATTGGTTAATGGGTATGAGCAGGAAAAGGGAGGAAAGCTTAAGTTTAAGTAATACAAGGATACAGCTAGGTATTCATCAGATGTGATTTGAGGGAGTTTTTGAAGTGTGAGGTGGTGGAGGCAGTGGTCAGCCAAGTTAGAAGGCAATTCCAGTTTCTAGCAATGGTGTGGGAATACAGCACTTTTCCTGCAGTATCGTTTGCTCTAGTGATACAGAGAAGAGATTTGTCACTAGATCGGAGAGGGCGATATGCTGTGTAGTGGGTAAGTAGTTGAGTTAGTGATGGTGTTTTATCAGGGTATTTAGGAATATTGTAGACAACAACTAGCTGGTGGTAATTAAGTAGTTGAGGTAGTTCTAGCCAATTTACGTCCCTTAGAGCAGCACAGTGATGTGTTCTGAAGGTGGTGTTTTTAGCAAACTTGGCGATCTTATTGTAACATGATTCTAGTTTGTCTAGATATATTTTTCTGATGTGGTAAAAATTGGTGCTGCATACATAAGTGGCGACAATAGGTGAGTCTGGGCTAGGGTAACTCTTGCTTGGTCTGAAAGAAAGTTTTTGAGCCTATATAATGTGCCCATTTTTTGTGAACCTTTTTAATGGTTTGTGAGATGTGGACATTGAAGTAAAGATTTTTATCAGTTTCAATGCCGAGCAGTTTTGTATGGTCAGAAGGGGAAATGATAGTGCCATTTTAGAGGTGTGGTGAAGGAGAGGAGAGCATTTTTTGATTTGTTAGGGGTAAATAGTAGTAATTTAGTCTTACTGGGGTTTAGGTTGAGTTGGTTATCAGAAATTCATTTTTCTACAGAGTTAAAGGTTTCCTGGGTGAGTTGTTGTAGAATGGCTGCAGATGGGGCTGTGCAGATTAAAGTCAAATCATCTGCATATTGAATAAGTGTAGCATGCTGGGTTGAGCTATGTAGATTATTTGTAACTATAGAAAAGAGAAGTGGGCCCAGTATTGAGTCATGTGGGACACCTATGGTGGTAGGAAGTTTAGGGGACAGTACACCTTGTCATTGGACAGATTATTGCCTGCACTTCTAAACCAGGCTATAGTAGTTGGGGCAAAGGATAGTGAGGCTAAAGAATCTAGCAAAATGGTGTATGAGACCATGTCAAATGCTTTGGAGAGATCCAAAAAAATGGCAGATGTAAAGTTATTGTTGTTCCTGTGTTGGTTAACTAGATTAGTGAAAGAGAGAAGAGCAGTGGTTGTGCTATGGTGTGGGTGGAAGCCATGTTGTATGGTGGACAGGAGTTGTCTGTTCAGGAATTTAATAACTTGGAAGTGGATACACTTCTCTATATGTTTAGATAGGTGGGATAGAATGGCGATGGGTTGGTAGTTTGAAAAATCATAAGAGTTCTCGCCTTTATGAAGAGGAATGATATATGAGACTTTCCAGAGGTTTGGGATATGGAATTCCTGTATGGAGCAGTTAAGGATGGCGACAGGGTAAGAAAGAGATTCAGCAACCATTTGTAGGAAGATAGCAGGTCAGTTATTGACTGCAAGGTTGGTGGGTTTCAGTTTTAGAAGGAGCTTTTTAATTGTAGAGGTGGGGACAGATGATAGACTAAAGGAGGGAATGCTTTCCGGATGATTGGTTGGGATGCATGAAGGGCTATTTTTGGATAATTGGCTGGATAATGCCAGGATGGATTCTGTAAAGTGGTGATTAAATTGACTGGCTATGCCCATGGTATTGTTGGCAGAGTTTGGGGGTAGAGTAGTGGTTTTGCCTGGTTTTAGTAAGGAGTTGGTAGACTGCCAGAATTTTTATGGATTTTTTGAGTATTTGCTTTGGGCCCCTAGAAAGTAGTTCTGTTTTTCTTGTTTGATTTGTTCCTTGGCCTGATTTCTAAGTTGTTGGTAATTTTGTTTGGAACAGGTTTTGTTTTCCTTTTTCCAGATTTTCCAGGCTTTATCTCTGCATTTTAGGGCACTAGTGTCTCTACGTAGCCATGCAGTATAGTTGGCTTTCACTCTAACTTTCCTAGTAGGGGCGAGTCTGTTAAGGATGTTGAGAAAAGTATTATTAAAGTAGTCAACTGCCTGGCCTAATCCAAGGGTTTGAAGTGGTTACCAGTTACAATGGCTTAGAACAGTGTTAAGATCATAAGGGTTTAGGTTGTGAACATCTCGTATTGGTCTATAAACTAAGGGCTTGGGTAAGTTAGTGCGTTTGCATAGTAGAAATGTGGGGAGGTGGTCACTAAGACCATCTGGTCAGCAACCTGTCTGGTAGTTTTGTTTGGGGTAATTGACCAGTACCCAATCCAGTATGGATTGTTTTTGTGATCTTTTATCTGTTCTAGTGGGTTCTTTAATGAGTTGAGAGAACCCATAGAGATCAATGTGATTAGTGGGGTTATTGGAGTTACAGGTTGTCCAGTCTGTATTTAGATCACCTAGTAGGATAGTTTCTTGTGGTAGGTTATCTTTTGTCCACTGTAAGATTTCCTCTGTTATGGGAGAGTTATTTCCTGGAGGAATGTAGCAACAGAGAATGTTGACTTTTTTTGTCTTGGTTAAGCATAGGACTGAAAAAAAGAGTTTTGGCGTTATGAAATTTAGGTAGAGGGGTTTGAAGGAGTTAGAGGTTTAATGTGTTTTTAAAGAGAATGACTACACCACCTCCTTTTCTGCCTACTCTATCCAGTCTTAGGATATTATATGCTAGGGGGAGGAATTCTTCATTTTGGATGCTAGGCTTTAGCCATGTCTCTGTGATAGTCAGTATGTCAGGTGCGTAAAGGGTTATAAATGCATGCAGTTCAGGTATCTTATTAGCAATACTTCTTATGTTAATATTAAGAATTAGTAGGTCAGATATCTGTTTGGTTTTGAATGGACCTGGGTTTGGGTGTATGTCACCAAAGATTAGTAGTCTCTTTATGGATGATAGTATGTGTTTGGTTATGTGTGTTATTTCAATGCTGAATCTATGTGATGTTTTTCTAATGTTACATCTTGGTTGCTAAAGTTGTGTATATAAAGTGTGGAATTAAGATAAAGAATTGTGGAGCTGATAGACAAGTTTGTGTGAGATTTTGTGAGTGTGGAAATATGTGTTGTATGGAATGTGGTGTTGTCTAGAGGTAAGTTAGTCTGTATGGATGTGATATAGGCTAGTGTTGTGAGGGCTAATGAGAGATGCTAGTGTAGTTTGCATGCTGTAGGGTAGAGATGCTATGATGATGGCTGTTTGGTGATTGAGGTGATGAGGCTGTACAGTATCTGAGGTAGTGTGGGGATGGGGCTAGTAGATATTGTGTGTAAGTTGAGGTTGGAAGTGGTGTATAAACTGTTGATTAGTATATGATGTTGAATAGGTGACAGGTGAAAGTGAAGGTCAGGTGATGTGGTCCAGACCAGACCACGAGATTGCAGAAACAATCAGGTTTCACTTTTCAGGGAAGGTAATGACCAGGGATTATCTATAACAGTTTTGTTTAACAATATTCCTTGAATTTAGCTACAGGATTAGTTGCGGAAGGCGTACTGTGAACTGCCAGTGCTGCAGAATCCCCAAGCGATGTAAATACCAAAACCTAGGAACAACATACAAAATATAAATGTATGTCTTTTACATAGTATAAAATCAGCAGAAATACTGTTAGATTAGGTCTCAATATGATATCTGCCCCATCCACACTTTTAAATACTTCCATGAAAAAAAAGGGCAACTGAACAGCATTCAGTAAAGCAAAAAGCTTGATGTACAACCTTAATCAAACCAACACTGCTGCTAAACAACGGTCTATTAAATATTGCCAATATTGTTATGATTACAATACACAGTAAAGTGCAAAGCCCACTTTCTGACATACGCTGTTATTCAATTCAAGTTTCAACACCCCAATCCACAATATGTATCCCATTCAATAATATTTAGCCAAGATAATAATCCTGCCCATAAAATTGCATGCCATAAAATAGCGCTCATAATGAACGCTTTGATAGTTTGTGAAATATTAAATCAATTAGCTATTTTCCACGAAGGAGAAACACTTTTCGACTTTTAATGATGTAAATGCTCAAAGTCTCAAATCATCTCACCACAAAAGTTCACAGTAACTGTCCTGTTCAATAGTATTCCACCAGAGCAATGATCTTACTTAATGAGGTGGAACATGCCACCAAAAGCTGCCATTTCCACCTCTCCAAGCACAATCAGCATTAAACATGAATGTCCAAGCAGCTGTCTCCCCCATACACGAACAGCTGAGTCACCAGAAGCACACCTGGACCAGGCGCAAAGCCATGCACAGACAAAAAGAGGCAATCCGCCACAATCAAAGATCCAAACCAAGTAAAGGCCCACAGTGAGGAAACGGCAACTCCACCAACTTGTGAACCCTCGCAAGCACAGCAGTCACCCGGGCCCAAATGAAAAGTCCTTTGTAACTGATCAGAATTATGTACTACAGGGAGGAGACTAAAATGTGCCTTAGAAGCAATCTATCAGCCAGTTCCAGCACTTCATGTACGTTCCCGGTACAAAATCGGATCTCTCCTGTGTACATAAACTGAATAACCGCTTCAACAGTATCGGGCTCAGGCCCCAGTTCTGAGCGTCACTTCTTAATTTTTTCTGTACCTGTGCTACTGAGAACTTCTTCTGTATTTATGTATTTATTTGCCTTTGCTTACCAGGAGAGTCCAACTGGGTTTGATATAACCCCTTTTCAGCAGATGCCTGGGGAGAAATGCATTTTCTGATGGGGTCTCTGCTATACCTGATGCTATTATACAATTATAATTACAAAAACCTATTTCAATGAAACACATACATGATAAAATGTTTGTTTGACTAAACAGATGTTCGACCTTAATATACCACACTTCTGCCAAAAATATGAGGCAAAAATCCGGACATACTGCGAAAATCTGTACAGTTGAGAGGTATGCGAATACTTTCTTTCTGAACAATGTCAATATATTACCTGGAGATGGATGAGGAGAGAAGTAATGGAAGCCATGGTTTATACCAGCCTGGGTAATGGAGAAAGCTATGTAGTTCCAGAAACTTTCTGCTTTATGGGCCACTCTAAAACCTATGATTGTGTAGATCATGGCAAACTGTGCCATGTTCATAGAGAAAGGGTGATACCAGTTCACACTATTTGTCTTCTGAGGAATTGCAAAGACAAAGCTGACTATTCCTGGTCAATACACTAATTGCTGGACTGGTCGCCATAGATGCCTCTTCTTGGTATCTTTTTGAATATCTTACAAGCTCAAGCTCTTCCCCCTTGATCCAATCACAGACTAGCAAACCGACTCTCTCCAGATCGAGACTGACTACTGTTAACAAGCTGTTTTCTGTGGTCCAGAAGTGCAAGGTTTGATTCCCTCAGCCTCCACTGCCTAAATGTGCGACTCTGAGCAAATCACTTAACCAGACACTGCTCCTAGGGTGTAGTTAGTTATAAATGTAAGGAAAGC
This sequence comes from Protopterus annectens, assembly GCF_019279795.1. NCBI lineage: Eukaryota > Metazoa > Chordata > Ceratodontiformes > Protopteridae > Protopterus > Protopterus annectens. Next base: position 1,177,351,550 of record NC_056728.1, on the reverse strand, counting down.
AGGGATGGGTGGGAATGAGTGAAGTGTATGGGAGCATACTGAGCCCAGGCATAGCGAGGGCAAATGGAGCAGGCCAAGCTCTGTGGATCACTCAGTTAGAGAAACTGTCAGTGAGTGTTAAATGAGAAGGTAACAAGGATGAGTGAAGCTGTTAGAGAGAAGATTGTCCTGAGAGGAGTTAACAGTGAAAATGGGGAAACCTAATCAGTAAAGTGCATTGACAGAAACAGTGGTAATTTAGAAAGCTTTAACAGGAAGGAGTGTAGAGAGAAACAGAGGAGGTATCTACAAGAGAAGAAAGCTAAGACTGCGGGGCAGCTGAGATAGTGTACTCACCGATACCTGGATGAAGCTGTATTACTGTATTGGTCCCTTAGGTTTTTATTAATTGTTTTTTATTTTATCTAAGACAAGTTAGCAGCTTTGTGTTAGGGTGGAGTATTTGGAAGGCATACGTAGAGCCAAGTAGGAGTTTATACTCTAGTAAATTGCAGCTGTGTACCCTTGCTTGGATAGGAGTTTGCAGTTTTTCTTTTTCTTTTTGCCAGGAAGACAGGTTTTCAGTCCAGTGTTCTCAGAGTGAGGGAGGGAGTAGATGGTCACAAAAATTGCTGTTAGGAAACTGTAATAAACAAGGAGAAGATTAGTTAAGGGTGAAGAGGTGTCAAGGGAGGCGAGGTAGACAAGGTAGGGGATGAGGAAATTGAGCTAGGAAGAAATGGAGGGAGCAGCAGAGATAAGAGAGGGAAGACCAGGAATTTTACAAACAATGAGACATTATACATAGTAGTCTTAGTAGAATGGAAATGTGAATGAGTTCAACAACAGTGAAAGTGGTTCAGCTAAGATTCAGGAGAATGCAAAATACCACAAAAGGCTGCATTTCCCAGAGCAGAATTAGAGTATGGAAGAGTGAGAGGATTAACCGTTGAAAACGATAGCTAATTTACATCAGTATACTCATTTACTAGACTTATACTCATTTACTAGACTTAATGTAACAGTATAGAAGAAGCAGTTGCATCTAGAGCAAAAACCCTGTGAAGATAAGTCCTGAATCTCTTTATTAAAAAGAAATCATTAAATTCTTTCATACTTGTTATATAAGCAGGTATCTTTTTAACAGAAATATTGTTGTTAAAATTTAGCATAATTTCAAATATTATGGCATTATGGTCTGATCGTGGGCAAGAGACTACTTTTTACTTACCTTGTCTAGTAGTTAAATTAGTTGAAACATAAACTCTATTCTGGATTGTGATCCACGTCTATGTGAGAAATGGGTAAACAAGTGAGTCTGACTCTAAAAATCATTTATATCTTTAATATTAAATAAATCTATGAATGCTAATAATGCTTTTGATGAAATAAGTTTCCTTCTTTCATTAATAATGTTAGAATCTTTATCATGTAAAATGCAGTTAAAACCTCCTGCCAGTATAATGCTTCCTTTTGAGATTTGAGTAATCCTTTGTAATTGATGCTTATCAGCTTTAACTCCTATCCCAGGGATCCAATACACATTGATAAAAGTGCATACTTTTCTTTTGATTTCTAAAGTTACTGAACAAAACAATCCCTTCTCATCATTATATGTTCTTATGATTTTAGGTGTTGGTAAAGAGTTCTTCCCTGAAGTAACTACACTTTTTTTCTGATTATATTGAGAATGAGATAAAATAGAATAATATTTTGTATTTAATCTGGCTATGTCATCTTGTATCAAATGTTTCCTATAAAAAATAACCTTGGAATTAAATGTTTTTAGGAATTTGTTTAAACTACCCCTCTTGCAACCATTATTTAATCTACTAATATTAATGGATATATACTTTAAGAATGTCATGTTGTAAGTAAGAAAAAATTCAAGTACTATCCTCATAATTTCAAAAATATGATATTACAAGTGAACCATTTCCATATGCCCTGTACTGCTTACAGATAAATATATATCTGACAACCTTGAAATTATTAACTATGCACTTGCTATTAATGATAGTAGACACTAATAAAAGTTAAAATAGCTTGCAAAAAAATAAGCATAGGATCACAGGATCATAGGAGATTACTAGGTTATTGACCTGGAGGTCATTTTAAACCTAGCCCTTTCACCCCAACATAATACCATAGAAATGTCAGTCAATACCTAAGACTGATTTAATGACGATGGTCTATGTCCAGGAGGGTTGTGGGTGCTATCCTTGGTAAGAATTTATGGTGCCCCATCCACTCATCCAGGTTCTTCTTGAACAGTGTCATAGAGGTGCTCTGTTTCTCATGAACTGGTAGCCTGTTCCAAAAATGCAGCAGTCGCTGAGAAATAAATTTGTCCCTCCAGCATGTCCTATTTAAGTTACAGGCCATTTCCAGGCACCTGGAATAGGTAGCCCTAGACCCATTTGATTCACGGATATGCAGTAAGTTCATTAGGTTTGGGTCTTGGATTGCTCTGTAGGCCAGGCATAAATCTCTCCTAAGACCTCAGTGCAATATGGAATAAAGTGACAGAGACTTTAGGCGGACTGTGTAAGGTACATGCTGGAGCCCCTTGATCTTCCTTTGTTAGAAACCTCCGAGGTCTCTCTAATAGCTGTAGCTGTTTAGTACAGTACTTGCCAAATGGGGAATTGTACTCAATTATGGGCCAGATAAGTGCCAAGTATAGGGGAGTTATAACTTCTTTTGCTCTCACGGTGATGCCTTTACTAATCAAATGTGCCACATACTTTCCTTACTATAGTAGACATGTGGTGGTCAAAGTAAAGGTTGCAGTCAACATGTGATCCCAGGTCCCTTATCATTTCATTGGTACTTAATGTATTATTGTTGAGTTGATAGTGTGAGGGGACATTGCTTGTGCCGAAGGGAATGATGATGCATTTCTTTGCATTCATTTTGAGACCGTGACTAATACACCAGTTGTTAGTCTGCCTGAGACCCTCCTGGAGTATACTGACATCATTTCAGTGATTGCACCTAGTTTGCAATTGTCTGCAAACTTAGTCAGCCAAAACACCTTAGTTTTGACCTAAACTTCTGAGAAGTATATACCAAACAGTAGGGGGCCCAGCAATGACCCCTGCATCACCCCACTGGTAACAGGTCTGCTGGTTGATGTGTAATCAACCACTTTGATAGTTTCTGTCCACTTTGTGAACCAGTTGGCTACCCATCCTACAACAAAGGGGTTTACATTCAGTTTGTTAAGTTTATCGGTAATGCCTGAATGTGGGATTGTGTCAAAAGCCTTTGCCAGGTTGAGATATGCTGTGTGCACAGATTTGCCCTCGTCAATGGCCTTGGTCACATTTTCAAAGAAATCCACCAGATTTAATAGGCAGGATCTGCCCTTTACAAAGCCGAATTGGGTAAACATAAATTCCTGTTTTCCCTCTTTCCCTTCATGGAGTGTAAAACTCCTACTTTGAATAGGAAACCTACCCAAACATTCCTGCCCATCAACAAGTGTGAGTCAAACACCCCTCTACTACTTTTAAAAAATATGACAAGTTAAAAGGTAACAATTAAATATAACAAACGCTATAAACACGATGAGCAATTTGTCTGTTCTAGATTGAAGTACCCAAATAATAATATAATTATTCAAATCACCCTTCCCTATTTAGAAGAAAAAAATGGATGTGTGAGATAAAATAATTAATAGTGTAAACAATATTATTACCTGTCATTCTATATTTCTAATATGAAACTATATATGATTAATAATATAAGAAAATAATTAACAGTACAAATTAGATTCAATACTTAGACAAGTTAGAGACTTATGATAAATATATACCAAATTCCCAAATAATATTATTTATAATTGGAAAAAGAAAGCTTAACAATCTAAATTATTACTGAAACACTTTATCTCCCCTTAAATATAGTTAATCTATAAGTATATAAATGAAACATTTTACTTCCTATAAAAAAACATTAATAGAGCTTGCTGCAAATACACTCTGATAGGCAAGAGCTAAACAGGTTTAACATTAAATACCATATTAAAATTGTCCTGTTCCTGAAACAAATATATATATTGAAATAAGAAACATTGTCATAAGAATTTCACATTCATCACTGTTTACTTTATATAAATGGGTCTCGGTAAACTGCTATAAATTTATGTTTGACATTGTTTATAGTGTGTACTTTTTTTTTACTACACAGACTTACTTGCCACTCATATATCTAAACAGAATGTTTATTTTTAATCATATTATTATAAATAGACACAGTAGTTGCAAACTTGAAAGCAAAATACAACACAAACTTTTTTTGTGATGCTGCATATTCTTAGGTCTTTCATTTTATTAATCTTATTTCATGACTGCTAGCAAATAGTTATTCATATAAGATATAAACATTCTGTGAAGATGATACTTTCATCTTGCTTCAGTGCTGCTGCTTATAATGGATAAATCAAAAAAAGTGAAATTGCAAATGATTTAAAATGTCAGTCAAAGTGATCATCCTGACCGATCAAAAACTGATTGTCAGGTAATAGTGCATCTAAGGAATATTATTACACTTTGAAAAAATATCTTGATTTTTATGTTTTATGTTTTATTTTTAAGCAAGGATCAAGATCCCTTGCTAAAATTTACTCTAGAATGATTTATAGGAATATGCTTTTGATGCACAATTACAAACGGAATGCTTAGGGCAGTTCAGTATTTTTTATGGGCATGTTTAGTAGACAGCTTGTCTGGCTGGATGATGGCAAACTATGCTGCAGCTCTGCTGACAGAAACAAGCCATTGTGCCTTCTTGTTTAAAAAATAATAGGATACATTGTCACAGATGAAAGAAATGCACACACATATACCACAGAATTTAACAACACAAGCTACATACATACTCATACACACACACACACACACACACACACACACACACACACACACACACACACACACACACACACACACACACATATACCATAGAATTTAAGAACACAAGCTACATACATACTCACACAGAGACACACACACACACACACACACACACACACACACACACACACACACACACACACACACACACACACACACACACACTCACACACACACACACACACACACACACACACACACACACACACACACACACACACACACACACACACACACACACACACACACACACACACACACACACACACACACACACACACACACACACACACACACACACACACACACACACACACACACACACACACACACACACACACACACACACACACACACACACACACACACACACACACACACACACACACACACACACACACACACACACACACACACACACACACACACACACACACACACACACACACACACACACACACACACACACACACACACACACACACACACACACACACACACACACACACACACACACACACACACACACACACACACACACACACACACACACACACACACACACACACACACACACACACACACACACACACACACAGATATAAGCTATGAACTGTCACTACTAATAATTATGGAAAGATGGTAGCAATCTGATTTTTTAGCCACACTAAGAGACTTTGGATATTGCGAAGTCTCAAAATGTCAGCAAAAGAGTGTACAAATAAATAACAGTCATATTTCAACCAACCAATTAAATGATTTAAACTTAAATCGTGAAAGGGTTACTAGTTTATTTAGTCATTTGACTTCATATTTAAATTTAAATTACAACTAAAATGGAGCCTTTAAATCCACTGACTACACATGCACTTTGACCTTTCAACATCTTAGCTACTCCCCCTCAATGCTGTTCTTAGCAGCATATCAGCATGCTTTTGCAGTCATTCTTCCAAGTTCTGAATGTATTTAGGTAGTTTTTTATTATGCTGTCTCATGTCATTAAGTCCTGTGGTCTTTCTGTTTCCAATTCCTTCCAAAAGTGAAAGAGCAATATTGTATAGCTTGGCCTTCTCATAGTACCTTGATAATGAATACTAAATTAGCCTATATTATGCATTAGATAAGTTATAGGCATACACATACAAGCTCTGACTACTGTTTTAAACTCATACACTTTTATAAGGGTATGGCATAAAACTAGGATAAAGACTTATGAACTGGTACAGATCAGAAAAAAATCATATTTCTCATCTGTGGGTGGTTTTTAATACTCTCCATGGAAAAGTGCTTGACAACTTTTCTTCTTTTTACAAAATTATTCATATTTTATAGTCAGCTTTTGTATCTGGAACAAGATAATGAACAAAAATGGTAGCTATGGCATATATATTCAGCATGTTGTGTTAATATAGTATTTCATAGGTGCAGTTTTTTTATGAAAACAAAGTTGGCATAGGTTCATAGTTTAATAGGTTCATAAGTGCTTACTAGGCTAATGAACACAAAGGCCTTTTTAAGCCTAGCCATGCATCCCAAATCTATGACAAGTTCTGATACCCTTGATAAGTGTAACCAAGGGTTTGGGAGATGAAACATTTACAAGCAGGTGCCTGGGAGATGAACCATTTGCAGGTGCCTGTGACCATTAGAGTCATACATGCCAAACCAGCGATGAATTTCCTCTTCTCCATCCAATTATCCAATTTGCACTTGAATAGGGTTAGGGAGGAACTCTGCTTCATATGGATAGGGATCCTGTTCCATAGATGGGATGGTGTCTGGGATAAATACCTGTTTTTCCAGCAGGTCCTATTTATATCACAGGCAAGGTTGAAGTCTTTTGAATGGGTAATTCTGGTGCTGTTTGCTTTGTGGATATGCAGGGGTCCATCAGACTGAGGTCTGACAATGCCTTATATGCCATGCATAGATGTCCCCTCAAAAGCTTGTAGGAGACAAGGGATAGGCCCTTGAGGTGGTCTGCAGAGGACATTTTACTTATGCCCTGTATTCTTTTGGTGAGTTGTTGGATATGCGTGTTTACATGGGAGTCATAAAAAAAGAGACCAATGGGCATGTTTAGATACAACGATATAGTTATAAACAAATAAACAAATTACTTTGTTGTAAGCAAATAAATGTTCAGGAACACAGAGCTAAGATATATATATATATATATATATATATATATATATATATATATATATATATATATATATATATATATATATATATATATATATATATATATATATATATGGGTCCACTTTGCAATCTCAAAATACTGAAATATTGAATACCAGTATTTTAAGATGAAAATTAAAAAAGTGCATTTATTCTAAACTTCATGTTAACGAATGTTCAGTTTTCGAATTTGAAGTAGTTGTGGTGTGTTGTGTAGCCTATAGTGTGCTGTTTCTTTAAGGGATTGTGATTTCTGGGGTTTAGACATGGTGGCTGAAGTGTGGTTATGTGTGGAAATAGTTAAGTCTGTGTTTTCTTAAGGGTTTTAATATTTTGTTTTCTAATCTTTTTGGAAGTGTTAGGAGTCGGTTGGGTTAGGTTGGTGAGAGTGTGTATAAGTGTTGATTTTTGTACATGTTTAGCGTGTGTGTTTTTTGCAGATGTACATATGAAAGTGTGCAGTGGAAGTGTAGGGAGAGTAGCCATGGGTTTGTTATGTGGTTTGTGATAGTGCAACCTTGGAGTTGGTATATATAAGTAGCGGGAGTGAGGGGAGCTTGCCCCTCTGCTTATATATAGATTTCTTGGGTTTTGTGGTGTGTGTGTTCTGTAGGTTTGTTTTGTTGTAGTATGGATTTTCATGTGTGCGTGTTTTTGTTTCTGTGGTGGAGATTTTATTGAAAAACAGATCTTTGCATACAGAAATTTCGGTATTATGAAATTTCAGTATTTTGATTTTTGTTTTTTTACTTTTTCATTGTAGTGGGTTTTCAAATTTCTCATCTCAATATACTGAAATTCGATATTTCAGTATTTTGAGATTTGAAAGTGGACCCATGTATATATATATATATATATATATATATATATATATATATATATATATATATATATATATATATATATATATATATATATATATTTATATATATATATAAAACAACTAATGCAGGTTTTGTCCCAAGATTTTTTTTTACCTAGGTAATTGTTCTACTTGTGCCTGGAGACCATCAACCCCTCACCCTCCTTCTGCCCCTTAGCCCATTTGTTGATAGCTCAGCCTATGAGAGGCTAATCATCCAGTCAGACATACATCATTTCATACCCCTAATTGCATCTAACAATGCGAATAATGAGGATATTTCCAATTAGGCCTCAACTGCACCTCTGGTGTTTGATGTTAGTGCTCATATCACTGTGAGACCCTTCTGTGTCCTGCACATGAGATGAATGCTTCCACTACACTGTAATAAAATAAACTTCATCACATGCAAAGCTTCAATTTCATGTAGTGAAGCAGCCAACTGGGCCACCATTCCCTCCTCTTCCAAGCTGTCATGTGCTGGTCATTCCTACCCTCCCCCACGCCTGCCTGTTTCAACATCCAAGTGCGATTTTAATTCTGTTCATCTGAGTGATAGGATTTTACCCGTCTAAGCCATAGAAAGGGCTATTATTTCAGTGTTGGCCTATAAGCTGTGAGATGAATGTGGGAAGACGGCTGCAAAACATGATTTCTCAACTGAAAATTCAAGTAATTTTTCAGATGAATTTGGGAAGACAGTTACAAAACATGATGTCTGAACTGAAAAACCAAGTAATTTTTGAGGAGAAACTGCATGCTAATGCACTGACTTTAGAAGACGGGAAAACTAAGTGCATCATGATTGAACAAAAGCTATCAGTAGCAGGGTTTTTCTCTTGCTAGTAAATTTAGTTTCCATGTAAGGAATTAAGGATTTTGTTAGCTATAAGAAAATACAAAATGGTCATTTCAGGAATGCTTGCCATATTTTTGTTAAATTCTGACAAAATGAGCTTCCCTATTAGTTTGCGCAACACATAGCAATGAACACCACTTGGAGCACTTCCAAGAAAAACAAAAAACCTTGAAACACATCTCTGCTGCTACTATAATCTCCAACATAGTAGTAAATATGATTAATTGAACCATAGACAGCTACTTCTTGGATTAACAGTTTTCCAGGTGTATCACCTTCAGAAGCTCGAACTTTCAAAACTTCGAACTTCAAATGGCTGAGAACAGAAGATCGAAGCTTGGAAACTTTGAATGTTTTGAATGGAGATAGCTGTATAGCATGAAATGGGATATTTACCATTTTCCTCACTGAAGTGCGATCTTGGAGTTGGTATATTTATTAAGCAGGGGCTGCAGGGGGCCTTGCCCCCCTGCAAGTATGTAAAATTTTTTTTTTTTTATTTCGTTTTTGAAGTTTCTGGTCTTGGCCATTGGAATTTCGAAGTTTTGAAAATTTGAGCTTTACAAGTAAATCTGTCCAGTGTACTCTAAAGACCCTTTATTCAAACTTCTTAGATAAAAGGAGGAAATAATTTGATTGCATTCTTTCATTCATGATGAAATCAAAGGCATAGTCACTCTCATTGCATTTGTAGCCTACTCCAAATGAATTAAGTAAAATTGAAATGTTCTTATATGTAATTTTTCTTTTGAAACATCAAAATTCTCATGGACATGTTGTCCGGGATTCTGAGAAATGTCTTTGCTGTTAAGTAAAACTATTTTGCAGCAAACTAAAATGGTTGACCATATTCAGATTATTTTCCCAAGTTATAAAAAAAAACATTTTCTGCAATGTATGATATTAACTGAAAAAAATGTTTTTGAGAAGGTAACGTGTTTAGCTTTTCATTGGTGATGATGAGAAACTCATGGAATCTGGAAAAGGAATTACTAAAGGTCTATGAAACACCCACAAGTTTTTGCTGAAAAGTGCACTCATCCATATATAGGTATACATGAATAACCTATTTCATCTAAGCTCATGTGGCAGGAATCAGAGATTTGGCATATGCTCTGTAAACAGTGGCAAGACCAAAAAGGAACAATAAGAACTGAAAATGCTTCTAATATAATTGAAACATGAAAAATTGTATGTGAGATCTGTAACTAGGAATGAGAAAAATAAACATTTTATACACATAGAATCATAGTATATGTCCTATGAGAGAGTAAACAAAGAATGTTTTGAGGAATTGTATCTTGAATTGTGGTATTCTCGTCAGGTTATTAACTGCAGAGACATCCAAGACTGATGTCAACTGGCATATTTTCTTTCTGAAATAAAAAAAATCATCCTGTTGTAGAACACCTTTAGCAATATACTTGTGTTTACCCTGAGCAAATAAATATTTTATGTATTTTGAACTGGCCAGAAAGGGTTTTAAAAAGAGTTCTCTCTTGCCACTGCTATATAAAATTCACTGAACTACAGATCTATGGAAATGTTTGACATTGTAGTGAGAATGCAATTAGTAGTAATTTGTATTCCTCCAAGGTTCCTGACTGTTTTGATTAGGGGAAGGGAACTTCTGATGGGGAATACAGCAGAGTTTTCATCCTTAGAGGTGGAAGTACAATTCTGACACAGTCATTTACAGAGGATTTGTTTGAAATCCATGAAGGAAATAACTGAAAAGATCATTGATTCTTGAAGTCTAACTCTTTAGTCTCACTTGGCATGCATTCCTTCTCAAAAGATTTAGATATGCATGACTGACCCCTAACATGCTTATGTCTCTGAAAAGTTATTTTGCTTGAGAAAGGCACCATTTTACACCATCCAAGAGTATCAGCATTACTAGCATAAAAGAAGTTTGTCAGTGCTTGTAGAGCTTTACCTTAATAGTCTCACTTATAGATCAGTAAAAGGCCATCCTGATCAAAGAGCAACCTGTAGAAATGATAGGATTTGTGTATGTTTTGAAGCATTATTAGGATAAAGTTTCTTTTTACCATGCTTATCTCTTGATCATGGATACTGAAACGCCAAAAAGAAATGGGTAAAAGCAGAGCAGCAGGAATATTTAAATGCACAATCCACCTTCTTAGTCTGGTAGCTTAATGCAGAGGTTTAAAATTGTGCTGTTAGACCTAGACACTGCAGACATCCTCAGTTTGATTCCCACTGACTATCTGTGTCTACTGCTCGGCTGTGAGCAAGCCACTTAACCGGCTATGCCTGAAAAGGCCACTTGTTATCCTGAACAAAATATTTTTTTCATTAGCTATAAAGAAAAATGTTAATAACACACTATGAATTATTCTCAGAATTTGCCTTCTCTAACATTAGATGGAAGTACTGAATAATTTAACTCTGGTTCTTCACCCTATGAACTAAAAACTTAAGCGCTCTGGCACAGATGCATTTGAAGCATATATTTTTTAATATAGTTAAAAAGGTTACTGTTATTATTTTGAGATATGCCAATGTTAAAAATATTTTTTACCAGTTTTTGCGGTATGTAGTAGCTGTTCTGGATTGCATTCATACAAATCAACACATTCTATTTGTACTGTCATCAGAAACTTTCCCACTTAAAATGTTCCATCATTAACTGCAAAGAAGTAGTTTAAAAATAGTTAATAAACATCCTCAGGGACAGGGAGATAATCCCACATTGCTTCAAATTCAAGACTTCCTCATATCATCATCAATAAATTCAGATAAATCCCCAAACAAACTGGTCTATTAGCAACTCAGGCTCTTCACAGTGCAGACAGGGCCAATGGACGTACCTATCCAGGGGAAGGCAGTATGTGTTGCAGAGGTCAGAATTCAGGCAAGAGTGATTGCTGAATGTGCATGTGGAAAAGGTGAAAAGGCAGGCTGCTTTAAGGACCCAGTGTGGGCACATCTTCAGGCTACTCCTTATCACCCACCTATCCTAATAGCCTGATGTCTGTGTGGTCACTGAGACATGGTTTAAAGCCATGGAAAACACACCAACAGTGCTAGGTTATAATGCCTTCCACACATTTAGGTCAGCTACGTCACAGGCAGGGACTAAAGTTTGAGGTGTCTCGTTTTACATCAAAGATAAATATACTTCAAGGTCTGTTCAAACAAGACAATGCAATTGAGCTGCTCCATGTTCAAATCACCATAGGCAAAATCCAACACCACTTCCTTGCAAGCTATAGGTCCCCCTCTATGACCCAGGAAATCCATACCATGTATTTAAACTTATTAGAAACACTAACCATCTAACCCAATGCCATATTCATGGGTGACTTTAATTAGCCTGCTATTAACTAGGAATCCTATATGACACCAAACATGCATGCACAGAGATTCCTGGATTTTGCAAACACAAACTTCCTGGACCAGATATTCAGTACATCAACCAGGGGTGCAACCATACTAGATCTGATCCTCACTAATATGGGAGAGTGCTGCACACCCCTTAATGCTTTCCCTGGTAAGGTCAGGCCACAAAATGATCTCCTTTGAAGAAAAATAAAACCTGGACCCCAATTTAAACCTGGAATATTCATGAACTATTCTAAAGCTGACCTACTGCTATTAAGTGAGAACCTGGCAAAATTTCAAGCCCCCCATAAACCCTGAGAATACTGTTGCCTATGCAGTACAGTTCCTAGAAACCCTGCAGAAGCATGTTAAATGCTGCATAGAGAAAGTTGTACCCATCAGGAAGAAGTACAGAACTATCTCAAAAAACAAGCCACTCTGGTGGAATCACAAACCCAATAGGCTGTATAACAGGAGGAAATAAATCATGGCTAAAATTAGGAGGTGCAGCACCCAGCAGGATAAAAGCACTCTCATCAAACAAAACAAACAACTCAGAGGACAAATAAAGTCTACCAAAGCCAAATTTGAGGTCAGTTTGGCCTCCCAGGCCAAGGGCAACCACAAAGCATTATTTAGCTATGTCCACAACCTCAAAGGCAATGCACAATTGTGTGCAGAGCTCATTGTAAATGGAGCCACCTATACTGAGCCAGAAGACATAACAAACCTCCTAGCTGATAAATTCGGCTCCAACTTTACCCCTCTCTCCCTCTCAACATTCCCTTGGGAAATATCATCAAATAAATCTCCCCCTACTATCACTAGGGAACAGGTCCTTAATCTTCTCACTAAGACCAAGAATGCTGCATCAACGGGTCCAGACAATATCCCAGGATGCCTTCTAAATTGCATGAAACATGACCTATCAGGGCCTCTGGAATTACTATTTAACTGTAGCCTCCAAACAGGTTTTATGCCTCATGAATGGAGAAAGGCAACAGTCATCCCTCTGCATAAAGGTGGGCTATCTACAGACCCTGGAAACTACAGATCCATAAGTCTCACTCATTTTATATGTAAAGCGGTGGAAGGAATTATCATAGAGATGATCAATAGAGATATAGTAAACCTCCAGACACTGGACCCAACCCAGTTTGGTTTTGTCAAGGACAGACCATGCCTACTCAACCTGGTGGACTTCTTTGAGAAGGTCAGCAAAGCAATGAATAAGGGGAAAAATCATTCATACTGCCTACCTTCACCTGGCAAAGGCATTTAACACAGTACCCCACTCAGGCATTGTTGACAAACTGAAGAGGTTAGGTACAAATCCGCATATCACCCGATGGATAGCAAACTGGCTCATAGACAGGACCTAGGAAGTTAGAGTTGTGGAGTCCACCTCTACAAAGAGGCCAGTTACACGTGGAGTCCCTCAGGAATCGGTCCTTGGGTGGCTCCTTTTTGTCATTTACTTTTCAGACGTCATGTCAGTGGTCTCTGGCTGACTAAATTTGCAGATGATTGCAAATTGGGAGCTGTCATCGAATCTCACACTGACACAAATGTTCTCCAGGAGGGGCTGACACAGACAAACAACTGGGACCAGAGCCATGGACTAAAACTAAATGCTAAGACTTGCATAATAGTATCCTTTGGGAAGTCATCCATCCCTGGTAGCTATCATATTGACAACACACCCTTTAGAGTTGACCCAGTAGTCAGGGACTTAGGGACATGCATCAAAAGTAAGCTAGCCTTTGACCATCATGTGTTTACAGTGGTGAGGAAATCATTCTATATTGCACAACTTATAAACAAAGGTATGGTATCTAAGTCCAAAGAAGTCATTGTTCCACTGTATTCGGCATTCATCAGAGCTATCATTGACTAGAATGCCCCCTTTGGAATGTACCTAACGAGGCATATCCAACAATTGGAATGTCCACAGAGATTCCTTACTAAAAGAATACAGGGTATAAATAAAATGTCCTATGCAAACCGCCTCAAAGCCCTATCCCTGTATTCTGTCCCCTACAGGCTTTTGAGGGGAGATCTATGCCTGGCATACAGGGCATTGTCAGACCCCACTTTGATGGACCTCCTGCATATCCACAAAACAAACAGCACCAGAATTGTCCATTCCAAAGACTTAAACCTTGCCTATGATATAAACAGGTCCTGCTGGAAAGATAGGCATGTATCCCAGAGACTACCTCGTCTATGGAACAGGCTACCCACCCATGTTTACAGAGTTCCTCTGTAAACCAATTCAAGTGCAACTTAGACAACTGGATGGGAAACCAGAAATTCATCCCTGGTTTGGCTCCTATGTCACTAACAGACATAAGTAATCTGCAAATGGTTCACCTCCCAACCACCTGCTTACACTTATAAAGGGTATCAGAACTTGTCAGAGATTTGGGATGCATGGATAGGCTTAAAAATACCCTTGTGGCCGTTAGCCTAGTAAACACCTATGAATCTATGAACCTATGTCAGCATGGTTGGAGGGGTAATAGGACTAGCTCAGGACTGCTGACTGGCTGCAAAGTAAACAAAGCCTGCTAGCTCCATTATCTTATGTAGTCCTTTGTTATCCCTTGCACCCCATGCATTACAAATGATCACCTCAAGGTTAGTTCCCTTATATGCAAGGAACTACTATTGTCATATTAGGGACAGCCCAGAAAAGAACAATTGGGAGATGCGTGGCTCTGCAGACACGGTAGCTAGAAGAATAGCAGCATGGCTAAGAGGGATCAAGGAAAGGAGAATAATGTATTAAGTTTGCCCATCCTTTTTGTAAAGTTTGGTGATTAAAATAATGATGAACGGGATACTAGCAGTTAACAGGACTTGGCAAAGGACATTGTAAAGGATACAGGAGGGACTCTTTATTGAGATAATTTTTGTGTGTGTGTGTGTGTGTGTGTGTGTGTGTGTGTGTGTGTGTGTGTGTGTGTGTGTGTGTGTGTGTGTGTGTGTGTGTGTATCTGTAACTGAACATTCACTGTGGTTGATAAATACCAGCAGTTTCACAGGGTTTGGATGATTATGCTGTCAGACCATCTAGAAATATGGTATTATCTATGTCTCCCAGTAAATATCGTTGCATTACATGCACAGATTGTTATAATTTAGTACTATGGACAACAGCTAAACCTGCTCATGTTTCTAAATGATTGGGAGCAACTGGGGAGAGGGAAATTGAAAGGAATTTACTATCAGGCATTTTGTGTAATGCTATTTATTTTTGAAAACAGGCAAGCCTGTGAATGTCTGCAATACTAGGAAAAGTTCTGAAAAACACCAAACTTTTCTTTTTATATTGTTTTTGTGATATATGTATGTTGAATTGTTTGAGAGTATGTATTATTAGCTGCCTGGATAGAAGACATGTGTACGGAGTTAATATGTATGAGAAAGGACGAGTTTCTTGGAATGTAAATGCATTAACCAGTCGAAATAATTTACAATGCACGGTGAGTCACTTCCATAGTCAAAGGCTATGTGCAGTTGCCTTGCAGAGAACACAATTGAGGGGTGGAAAAGCATGCTGCTTTAATGAAAGGTTATAGGCAGAGGGGTTTTTCTCCTCATGTCAATGAAAATTAAAAATACAGTTGAAACTCCTGGTGAGTAGTGACTACCCTTTTATGACTGAAGACATGCTGGTTGATGAGCAGGATTTTTTTTGGGGTGAAGGGTTATCTGAAAGTGAGATGAGTGGCCTTATGTAATGTTCATATGTCATGTGGGACTAAGCAACAGAATATCTGGTGATACCATGAAGGGTATGAAGACGTGTCACCGTTTATAGTGATTGGAATACAGTTTTAAATTTTGATGAGGTGAAAGTTGGGCCTCAGTCTGTTAGACTGGGCAGACATTTTGGCTTGTGTACTAAAGCAGTGAGCCTTATAGATTTTATGATGCTAAACAACAGAGGTCAGCCTATATATTTCAGAACATTCCACTTTAGGTTAAAAATAGAAAAAAAAGGATAGTACCATAGAAAATGAGCATTTGGTAGAGAAACTTGCGACCCATCGTATTCTGTTGTCTGATCATGCTCTGCTCCACTGTTTGTTAATAGGGATTATATATCAAAAATATTGACGTTTCTTGCTAGTGAATTTGAAAATAGAAACTTCTGTTGTTTGATTTGAAGAACTAATGGAGCAAAAGCTTAAGTTGTGTGAGGTTACCGCAAGCATATCTACCTTGTTACTGGAAAAGGATCATAGTGATATATGCTTTGCTGTTGAACTCTGAGCAAGAAACAATATTTTGAAAAGAAGAAGAGAGGATTTCAATAATAAAAGGAATCATCTACTGGAACTACAGAGTTGGGTGTTTGAAGGGGATGAATAACTGTAGCAGGTGATACAGAACTTAAGGAGGAAACTATAAATTTCATGGATAAAAAATGCATTTCTGTAATCACACCATGAAGGATAATTATTTTTACAATTCCCTCGACTAGAGGAAGCATCGATGGTACCAGAAGATAACTGGGATAATAACAGGGCTGTGTAATCAGCATGAGCTACAAATTTTGCTTGATCCTGTGGTAATTGTAGAAAATTTTAGGACATACCATCAGACTTTTTATGAAACAGAGGTATGCAGGGGTAGTATAAGGAAGAAGTGAATGATTAATTAGGTGGGCTACAGTTCAATAAAATTCCAAGTCAACAGGCAACTTCACTAGCTAAGTTGGATATTCTGGAGGAGTTTACTTATTTATGTATTTAACATTTGTTAACTGGGAAAGACTGACTGGGAGTCAGTCAGTGGAGGTCAGTGGAGAAACACACAAGACACATGTCTTTGGAATGTGGGAGGAAACGAGAGCAGCAGATAGGACATGCAGACTCTACACAGACGGCACCCCAGCTGAGGAGTGAACCGGAGAGCCTCTTGCTGTGAAGCAACAATGCTAACTGCTGCACCACTGCACCACCGAGTTGTAGGAGGTTATAGAAAAACAAGGTGGTGGGCAGATGCCAGGCAGTGATAGCATTTTGATAGAAGTCCATAGATTGTATGAAGAAGAAAAATTACTTGTGATTATTACAATTATTTAATAAAGTTATTTAGGAAGGGAAAGTTCCACAATCATGGAAACAGACAAATTGTGGCACACATCCCTCATCCTACAGAGCAGACCAATTTGTATTTTAAATGAGAATTATAAATTTAGAACCATTTTAGCAACTTGTTTGATGTGGTGGCTCCAATAATTAATGCACTTTGACCATAGTGGAGTTTTCAGAAGGAGCAGAGTTTTGATAATATGTTGAAAACAGAAACACTAATATAGCTGTGTTGGAATGAGAATTATTATTTTTTTAATGATGGTTAGAAATGATGCTGAGAAGGCATGTGATATGAGAGAGTGAAATTGTTAGCCTTTATTTATCTCAAAAATGTATGACTTACAACTTTTAACTGTGCATAGAAGTTCATCGGATACCCATGCAGAATTATTGCTATCATTTAAGCTTACTAGGGGTGCTCATCAATGACATCCTCTGTCCCCCTTGCATTTTGCAGTCCACCTGGAACCTTTGGCAGCAAGGTTTAGGCAACTGGATGTAAATAGTTATGCATAAATCATGAGGTTTTCACTATTTTCAGATGATCTACTAGTATACTTTTCTAAGTCAGAGGAGAATTTGCAGAAATTTTTCTGTGACCTAGCTAATTTTGGTAAAGTATCATAATATAAGATTAATAGTACAAAGACATTTGGCCAGATTCGATAAAGCCTACATGGTCCATTTATACCGTGTGCACATTGTGCTACAGTGCACACACACTAAGACACCATTTTAGATTCAGTAAATGGCTCTACACAGTGTGTAGATCTGCACAAACAAGGTAAACACTGCAGCATACTAATTACAGCATAAGCAGGCAAACTATAGGGTCTATATTATAATATTGACATCTTAAAATGTCGAATCTCACTTGTTCAACATGAAAATGTCGAACTCCAAGGTCACCGAATGGCCAAATCACTGATTTCTTTCCAACAAATTCCAATTTCATACCTCTCAAAAGTACTGATGGACACCGAATGTCTTCAGTTTAGCACCATATGTTTGTACTGGAAAATTATTAAAGAGAGAAGTTAGAAAGTAATGAGTCACATTTCAGTTTCAGACTTCACAACCCTCACAAAATCATTAACAATACCGATGCAAAAACAGTTTGATGCTATTAACTGTCTAGCTTTCTAAGAAGAATATAAGTCAAAAGTACAACTACCAATTCAGCATCACAAATTCACAAATGCAGATATACTAAGCACTAAGTCAGCTATGCACCCCAAGCATGAAACACAAAGCTTATGTATCCCTGAATCCAAAAGACAAGAAACAGGGATATGGCACAGTTATCATCACTTGCACAGGGTGTTGTGTGGGGGGCAGGAAGCCTAGGCTGACACAAAAGGTTGGTGAGTGCATGTGAGTAAGGAAGAGAAGCAGGCAGAAGTAACAAATGGCCAGTGAGACAAAATGAGTTTTAAGCTTCATGGCTGAACAATAAAACTGTTGTTTGTGTGTGTCTGTATGGGTCTTCCAGATGAAATTGGTGTATGAGTACATGAACATAGCCAAGCTCTGTGCTTGCTCTACACCTTGGTATGGTGGATAGGTGTGAGACATGCATGGTAAAGGTGGCAGTTTATCATTGTCATACCCAACCATGAGAACTGACTCTGCCAAGATTTGCACTGGCACATCCATGCCCATAGTCAGATGCACTGCTGCTACCTGAATGTGACTGATATCTGCTGGACAAGCACCCCTCACAAGGACATCCAAGACCATGACCCCATGTCCTGCTACATCTGGATGTGGACAGCTCAACCACTGATGGATCAGTAAAGTACTGTCACTATGAGAGCATGACTGGGCATGATCATGTCAGCCAAAAGCAGATGATGTGACTGACCGAGGCCCATGAGGATGTCATTCTCCTCTCATAGGTTCATAGGTTCAGAGGTAGGTACTAGACTATTTGCCCGAGGGTATTTATAAGCCTAGCCAGAGTGTGCCAGCTTTTGCCATCCCATTGATTAATTAACTGAGCCTCTGTCAAGAAGACCAAAAGAAACGGCCTTTGCGAGTATGGCTGCTGTAAGGACTCAATTCAAACAGATTCCAAAACACAGTAAATCCAGCAGCTGTAGCACCAAGGATCTTTTATTTAAATGTAGTATAAACTACATATGCAGAATAAATATAAATCAAATGTAGTATAAACTACATATAAAAATGAGTATAAATCAAACCGGTTTCGGTAAAATTAAGAAAGCCTTCATCAGTGTAAAGAAAACAAATGCAATACCCATTTATATAATACACACATAGAGTCACATGATAAATAATCATAAAGTGCTCGTTAAGACCATGGGGAAATAAACCACCTAGTTGGATGATCCACTTTTTTTCTTTCCTGTTCAGTATATCATGCCAGCCCATTTTGTTTGATCTATGTGCAGTGATTTTGTCAATTATAATGAAATTAAATGACGCACTTGGAAGTAGCAAAGTATGTTTGTAAATTGCATTAGTTGGTTTGTGGTGTCTGATCTCATTAAAATGCTCACCCATTCTAAATTTAACCGGACGGAAAGTTTGTCCCACGTAAAAGGATGAACAGTGACATGTAGCAAGATACACAACCCAATCAGATTGGCAGTTGGCAAAAAAACTTATATCAAAAACCTGACTTGTATTTTTACTGCTAAAAGAGGTGGATTTGATGAGTTTGGTACAGAAGGAACAATGTCCACAAGGGAAACAACCAACTAATCTATCACCTAATAATGTGGTTTATAATAAGGGCAATTTAGATGGTAAAAAATGTTTGTAGTGGTTAAAGAGAGACCCCCACGTTTCTGCCTTTCTTGTAAGTGAAAGGGCATCTAGATAGTAAAATTGTAGATAATGTAGAGTCAGCCAACAAAATATTCCAATGATGATGAACACTATGAATTAGTGAATTAGTGTTGCGGCCATAAGTAGTCAGAAAACAAATGACTGAATCATCAGTAGAATTATTGTGCTTATATTGTAGCAAGTTTGACTTCTCTAAGCCATCAACATGGCATACAGCATTATATATGGAACCAGTGTCATATCTCCTGTCCTTGAATCTGGTGATAAGATCATCCTTGTAAAACTTGTAAGCCTGTTTATCAGAACAGATGCGTTTTCTGTGTTGGTTGTTCCTTTGCTGTGGGCCTGTAACACCAGGGACATTTTTTCGTTTTGTAACGGTTTTTGGAATTTGTCAGCTCATTACATCCACTCTACAGCTTGGAGCATTGATGGCTCGACGTTTTGGATAAGCAGTTGGATTATCACCATTTGGACATGGACTATTGCTGTTTGTGGTTTCAGTATGTTTCGTCAAGTTAACGGAATTGCAATCTAATCACAAACTGAGTTTTCTTTTGGATTGGCTCTTTACATTGGATATACTTCACCATATTGCCAGTAACTTTTATATTTTATATATCATTCTGACTTTGTTTTTCATTGCAGGAATTTCTACAATCAATGGGGTTGGACTATTGTTACCATATATAACTTTCACTTTTTTTCTACACGTTAATGACTGGATACGAACGTTCAGGTTTATTATGCTGGGGAAATCATTTCAAATATAAAACGGCTATATGGCTTAATTTTTTCCGGCATTTGTCTTTTTGATGAACCTGGCTTTTAAGGGAATACCGCTAATATTATTTCAACTGTGTGTTGTGTTTGATTGTATTTTTGACCCTGGTTTCAACCAGAACATATGTAGTTAGGGGGTTATTACTTTTAAAAGACCCCCATTTCAGTCAGCAGCACGCATCATTATTCTTGGGTGGTTCCACGGCTTTAATACCGTCACATCCATTATTTCATTTTTTGTGCTATCATCTATTGGACATTCTTGGACATTGAAAGAATATTGTGTTTGTTTATTATTATACGTGTATAGTTCAATTACATCAGAATTATGCTTGTCATGTAACTATATGTTCTCTGTTTAAGATAATCTTGATTTTCATTTATATCAGTGAGCTATTGGGGGCAACACACTTTTTGAGTGTTATAACTTATTTGTCTTTGCATGTGGTAGAAGCATAACATGGCATTTGTGATCTTTGCATTTTGTATGTGTCCTTGGGTTTGCAATTTACATCATAGTTGGTTAATATATTATCTTTAATGAGGGCCTTTAGGGCTGTACATTATTGATAATTTATCCCATACATATATATGTTTTATGACTTTTTTCACCGCAGGGACATTAAGTTGTGGCTCACAACTTTATAGTGGTATCATTACCTGGCAACACACAAAATCATTATATTTTTTATATTGTCTTTTTCCAGTTGCTACTATAGTTACATTTTAGGTGTTCTTACATCTGTGTTGTGGCTAGACAATTCATCATGACATTTTCCCAATCGTTTTTCCATTCAGTCATTATCTTAATAGATATTTTTTTTCATTGATACTATTGGGTTGTTGGTTGGGATCTCAATCCTGGGGGTGTACTGTTCCTCGGCCTTTTTTCCCTTTTTTTCTCACTTGGGGGACTACACCACAAGTGCTCATGTTATCAGGTTTATTTATTCTTATTTTTTCAGGTTCTTCACAGCCTTCAGAATATTAGGTTCTACTTGACTCTTGACATACAATTATCACTTTTATTGTTGCAGGACTCTGACTCAGCTGGGACTTAGATTTTGACACAACTATAGTCAGTGATTGGCTGTTATTGTCCAATCTAACTTGTGCATAGGCCTAGACTCCTTTGTCTGCAGAATAGATTATAGCAATAACCCATGCCTGGGTGTGGGTAATGCTGTATTTACCCATGGTTGGCGTCGCCCTCGGGACCAAACAAAGACAACCGTGGGTAAATCCAGCATTACCCACACCCAGAAGTGGGTTATTGCTATCATACAATGACATTATTTAAGAAAAGAAATAATTACTTTTCTTAAATAATGGCATTGTATAATGCCTCTTTGCTGCCCTTCCGCAGCTGTCTGGTGTTCAGCAGTTCTGATGTACTGCATGCCTATGCAGTACATCAGAGTTGGGCAAAAGCAACGGAGAACGCAAGATCTCCGATGCTTTTACTGTCTCGCTATGTTAAATGGGTTTAACATAGCGAGACAGGTTAAAAGCAATGGAGATCGCAAGATCTCCGCTGCTTTACATTGTGTCGCTATGTTAAAGGAGTTTAACATAGCGAGACAGCTTTAAAAAAAGCAACGGAGATCTGTGTTGCTTTTTAACCTGTCGCTATGTTAAACTCTTTAACATAGCGAGATTAGTTTATACTAACGGAAAAAGTCTGGGCGACCGGACCTTTTTCCGTTAGTATATTGAGGGATTTACAACGGGCACGCTGGTTGGGCTGGCCAATCAGCGTGCACGTTTTTTAGGAGGCATTGTATAATATATATTTTGTCACATAACTCAATAATACATATGATTCATGTATGGCCTATGTCTGTTGTTTGATCCTAGGCTGATTTTGTCATTGTTCTGGCTGCTTTTGAGAGCAATTGATCTGTGCTATTGGTGATATATTTTGTATGTGCCTTATTTTTGGCCAAGTTATTTATTGCTTGGTTTCCTTTTTTACAGTTATATTTTTTGTTTGGCTGTGAACAACCATGGATATGTGTCAACTTTTATGGGGCTTGGCCTCCGACCGTGATGATTTGGCCATTTTTGGCTTAAACCCTGATAACTCTGGAGAACTTGGGTGTTCTATCTCACCTTCTGAGGACACCTGTGAGGCATTATTCTCACAACTTAATAAGAGTATGCGGACATTGTGCAGTAATGTCTGGCATTGTAAATTATTCAAGGTGTATTTGGCTAAGAACATTACCCCCCCCCCCCGTGGCCTAAAGATATATACCCAACCATTAGTAAATAATCCTGATGAGATTTTGTTAAAAGAATGGGCTGATGCTTAGTGTAAGGCCACAATGAGTTTTGTCCATATTTTGATTGCACACTATGAATGTACTATTGATTCTGACATTGGTAAAGTCACCAAATTGGGGGAGGAACTCAATAAATTTGATGGCCAACCTGGTTATAATTCTGGCTTTAAAACTTTAGCCAATGATTTATTACAGTTGGAACAACAACTAAAGGACAGGAAAAGGAAGAAATTCCTTAGGGGCCTGTCTGACTATGAACGTGGGGACCCATTTACCAAGGACAAGTCCAAGCGGGTTAGGTTTTCACAACAATCACAAAATACTAATAGGAGGAAACACCCATGTTCTATTCTTAAAAAGGCACCATCCTCTGGGTCTGAATCCACTGGGGATTAGTCTTCATCCAGTTACGAACCACATGCCTCTGGTGTTACAGGCTTACCAGCTCACAAATGCTCCAACAACTTTGTCCCTTTAGGCCCAAACAGAGAACGGGTGGGAGGAAACACAAGCAGGGTCAACAATCTACAGACCCTGATGCAGCTGATCACCAAGAAACAATAAATGTTTGTAATATTTCTTCCTATACCCTCAATGATGTTGAACTTAAGGTATTGAATAAAGGCCTTTCATATATCCCTGTTTTTTTTGTCTCTGAGGACAGTTTGGTGGATGATGTTTTGAGTTTTTTGCAGAAAATTAAATTTTAAATAGTTTTTTCAGGATAATGAAACTAATATTTCAGCACAAGAATGTAGATATCACAACTCAACATTTATGCCACCAATGAATCATACTGTATCTCTGTTTCAGAAATCCTTTCTTAAGGATTTGCATTTTCATGCCAAAGACAGTAGGTTAAAACCTAACAATACAACCAGGATGGAAATGGAGGTGACTTCAAATATGGCTAATAATCATCAACTTGTCATACTTATGGCCGAAAAGCGGGGTGCTGTTGTGGTGCAAGATTGTGCACAATATGACATGGAGGCTAAAAGACAACGTTTGTATGCTAGATATTACTCACACTTGGTTATTGACCCCACCCAGTCATTCAAAAAGAAGATTGAAAATTCTTGCTTTCAGCTAAAGATGAGGGCATAATCAGTCAAAATACTTTACGACATCCTACTGTAGATGAACCAACGCCGCAATACATATATTTTTTGCCAAAAATTCATCAGGATGTTAACAACCCTCCTGGCAGACCGATTGTTGAAGGTAGAAAATCATTAACTGAACCTCTCTATAGATATCTAACCAGATATCTTAAGCCCCTTCTCAAATGGGTACGTTCTCGTATCCAAGATACCACGGAATTTTTAAAGGTTATTTCTGATACACAATTGGAACCAGGTTGGTTTCTGTGCATTCTTGATGTTAAAGCTCTATATACGAATATCCCTCCTTGGGCTGGCATTGATGCACTTGAATATTGGTTACCATTATCAGAATGATATCCACCTAGTTTCAATACTTTTTTTATCATTTTTTGTGAACATAGTCTTACCAAGAATATCTTTTTTATCAAGGTGAATGCTATCTTCAAAATAAGGGTACTGCTATGGGGGGCTTCTTTTACCCCCATTTATGCTGACTTACTTATGGCTGATTTTGAGGAACACATAATCTATGATCACTCTCACAACCTTTACCTAGATGAAATAGACATCTGGAGGAGATATTTGGATGACTGCTGGATGGTGTGGTGGTCTGATGTTGAATACATGCATGAGTTTGTCAAGTATCTCAACTAATATAAATGGGGTATTGAGTTTTCAGTCAATTATGACCTTAATAACATCATGTTTTTGGATGTTAGTATTACCAGGAACACTGATAATACTCTGTCCACCACGGTACATCACAAATTCCCCCAATATAATTCACTCCTCCACACCTCCAGCTTTCATCCTCCTCACATTTGTCATAACATCCCAAAATCCCAATTTATATGTGGTAAACACATCTGTTCTGATGAACAGGCTAACAATTTATACAAGGATGATCTTATCACCAGATTCAAGGATAGGGGATATGATACTGGTTCCATATATAATGCTGTACGCCATGTTGATGGCTTAGAGAGGGCAAACTTGCTACAATATAAGCACAAAAATTCTACTGATGAGTCAGTCATTCGTTTTCTGACTACTTATGGCTGCAACAATAATTCACTAATTCACAGTGTTCATCATCATTGGAATATTTTATTGGCTGACTCTACATTATCTACAATTTTACCATCTAGATGCCCTTTCACTTACAAGAAAGGCAGAAACTTGGGATCTCTCTTTAACAGCTACAAACATTTTTTACCATCTAAATTTCCCTTATCACAAACCACCTTTTTAGGTGATAGATGAGATGGTTGTTTCCCTTGTGGACATTGTTCCTTCTGTACCAAACTCATCAAATCCACCTCTTTTAGCAGTAAAAACACTAGTCAGGTTTTTGATATAGTTTTTTTGCCAACTGCCTATCTGATTGGGTTGGGTATCTTGCTACATGTCACTGTTCATCCTTTTACGTGGGACAAACTTCCCGTCCAGTTAAATTTAGAATGAGTGAGCATTTTAATGAGATCAGACACCACAAACCAGCTAATGCACTTTACAAACATACTTTGGTACATCCAAGTGCGTCATTTAATTTCATTATTATTGACAAAATCACTGCACATAGATCAAACAAAATGGGCTGGCATGATATACTGAACAGGAAAGAAAAAAAGTGGATCATCAAAATAGGTGGTTTATTTCCCCCTGGTCTTAACACGCACTTATGATTATTTATCGTGTGACTCTATGTGTGTATTATATATATGGGTATTGCATTTTGTTCTTTACACTGATGAAGGCATTCTTAATTTTGCCGACACCGGTTTGATTTATACTCATTTTTATATGTAGTTTATACTACATTTGATTTATACTTATTCTGCATATGTAGTTTATACTACATTTAAATAAAGGATCCTTAGTGCTACAGCTGCTGGATTTACAGTGTTTTGGCCTCTGTCAAGAAGAGCCAATGAAGTGATCCCAGGGGTGTATTTTCTGTTACGCATCCACTCGTCAAGGTTTCTCTTGTAGACTGTTAGTGAGGGGCTCTGCCTAATGTAGTTAGGAATTTTGTTCCAAAGCATGGGGAGTCTCTGTGACAGGAATCTATCCCTCCAGCATGTTCTATTTATTGTTGTGGTGAGGTTTAGCTCACTAGAGCGAGTGGCTCGCAGTGACTTGTATTTCTTTAGGTGGAGCATGTCCATCAATTCTGAGTTGGACATGGCTTTGTAAGTCAGGCAGAGATCACCTCTGAGTAAACGATATGCCAATGAGTATAGCCGGAGTTTTTCCAGTCGGGCTGCATAGGACATATGTTTGAGGCCAGTAATCCTTTTGGTGAGGAACATTTGTGGTCTTTCCAGCTGTTGGAAGTGTCTTGTGAGGTATATACCAAATGGGGCATTGTACTCTATGATGGGTCTGATGAGTGATGAGTAGAGGGGCACTATAACCTCTTTATTTCTAGATGCAAACCCTTTAGTAATTAGATGGGCTACATAGAAGGATTTCCTAACTACTTTGGCAATATGATTGTCAAAATAGAGATTACTATCTACCTGGTTCCCCAGATCTCTTATTACCTCTTCTGTATTAAGGGAGCTGCCACCTATGTGGTAATTCATGGGTGTTTTGTTTTTCCCAAATGGGATGACTATGCTTTTTTTGGCATTTAGCTTGAGACCATGACTTTGACACCACCTCTCAGCAGACATTCCATCACAGACACCATCTGTTCCAGCATGTCATACATCCAATCCATTGAATTGACAACACTGTAGAAGCAGTCAGATGTGTCAGCCTGTGCCACATCTACAAACCTAAGCATTTTTCTGGAGAACCTATTGGAATGTGCCTGTGTCTGGATCAGGTGGAAAATGTACAGCAGGCCTACTCTGAGCACCCCTAACAACCATCCAGCATGACATCTCAAGCCTACTTTGACTATGGCCAGAGTCAACAGGCATTGAAGCCGGAGTAACCACACGTCCCTGATTGATTGTCTCACCTCCACCTGTCCTTTATCTGAGGGCTCACTGGAATAGGTAGCCATAGGCCTACTGGCTATGTCCAATGAAATTACAGGGAATGGCTGTTTGTGAACCTCAGTGTCAGATTCAACCTCTGCACTCCCCAATTGTGCCTCTGTTTTGGCAATGTCATCATCAGAGTCTGCTGATACTGTGATGTAAGGTGGTAGAAGTCCCACACTTCCACTGTCAGGATCAACTGTGATAATAAGCAACAAAGACAAAGAATACCTAGACTACTATAGTCCAATACATGCTAACAATCTAACAGCAGTGCCACTATTACAGACAGTACAGCAAGACACACAACAGTCCTGACACCAACATAACAGACTAAATATTTCTTTGAACTGCTCATCACTACTGACATAAAAAATGTTTGGCTTACCATGTGCAAATGATAGTATGCTGCCTATGCTGGATTATCCTGGAAAGAAGTTAAGCAAAAGGTAAGGACAACATCATCACAATTAAAAGTTATACAGAGGGGTATTTGTTTTCCATTTATATGTCCATTAACTATACTTCCAACAAGAACTTGGATGACAAGTCCAACTTAAGCCCACATGTAATCAGTCAGAATGTGTTTGTAACTGTAGCAATCTACAATCCCCACTCAACCAACTTCTTGTTAAGCAAAACTAATTTATTGATGTAAATATTTTACTATACAAGAGTATTTAACAGTGGAGATACATAAGCCGACTTGGAAGCTCCTGGGGCATACTTGCTGTCCCTGGAACAGTAGCACCAATGTCAAGGACATGCCATTCTGCACTTTGGTTAGGAACTCTTCATTTGTTGTTAGTGGCAGCTGTTTAACAGCCTCACCTATGTACCCATCCGATCACAGGCCACTGCAACTGCTCTCCTCCATGCAGATGAGATCAGGTCAGTGGCCCTGTGGTGCATCTGATGATACATTCTGCTGTGGCCACCTACTGCATTCATAGCTGCAACTACCTGTTGCCATATTTGGATTCTGCCTGACATATCTCCACATCCCCTCTCAAGCAGAAAAGCATCATGTCACCTAATAGCTTCCAAATTACTTGATTCTCAGGGTCATTGAAGGTTGGTTTTCATGGATTGAGATGCCTGGGTCCCATAGTCCTAGGTGTCTTAAAACACAACAAAGGGATATTACACATATGTATGACATAACTAAAATTAGGATTTGAGTATTACCCACTGGAGAAACATAAAACAGTCCTAGATATTTGAAATATGAACAATAGGGATTGTGTAGTTATAACATATTACATTCACACAGAAAGGAAGTCTGGATGCAGAACAAGGGAGAGTAACAATAGCAACATATCCTTGTTTGTGCCAAAGCAGAAATGCATCTTTACTCCCCCACCCCCAAAAGATCAGGCAAATGACACATTTTGCTATCAAACCATCAGTGAAATGCTAAAAGTGCTATCAAATTAACTGTTCCTGAAACTTGTGCAGATTTAACACAGAACATTCCATTTTAAGCATTTGCCAATCATGTATACCTGTGAAATGCCCTGATAAATATGCCCATGCCATTAGTACACTTTTAAGTTATTCATAAAGATAACAGTACCATTTGCTAATTAATATATATATATATATATATATATATATATATATATATATATATATATATAAAACAGATTTTTCTTAATGTCATTTCAGTATTTGCAGTATATAGCTGAAAAATGCAAGCATACCTTCTCCAGTTCAGTAGTTTTCTGTACAGATATATCCCAAAGTAATAGCTTCTTCTGTCTTCTCCATATAAACAAGCTCCCTAACCTTCACATTCCCTAACTACACTGTTGCATTTTTATCTTGTAGATTCGGGTCTGTTAGCATGGTGAAGATACAAATGAGGTGTGAAGTCATTAGAATTGCTGAATCCCAAATACTTGGCTCTGTGTATCAGATGAAAACATAGTACAGGCACTGCCTCAGTGTTTGTTGCTAATGAATTGCAACTGTGAATGATTACTGGTAGGGAGAAGGAAAACACAACAGCAATGCATACTGCCCCATCTACAATGGGTGTGTCAGATTAGACTTACAAAGTGTGTAGAAATAATTTTGTCATGGTTGGAAATGTAAGTAAACAGCACACAAGTCACAGGTTCTGTTCATTAACATCCAACCTGCCCTTCATTTGACAACTGTATATTATTGTCATTTAATATCCTCACACATTTTAAGAACAATGCTATAGAATGCCTTACAGACTACATGTCTCAGATTACTGGTCAGCTAAGACAATAATTAGCAACCGACACAGAGAGGCAAGACAGAAGCTGCATTTTTGCAAGTAGTAGTCATAAATGGTTGTGTGATTACTCAATGCACTGCATCTGAAATTAATACATGTACAAATAACTGTTATGTGGTTTCTTAGTACTGTGGATGATGTCATAGTAGATTATATGCACAATGATTTCAGTTACTTGCTGCAAAACTGTTTTTTGTGGCAAAGAGGGAAGAGGCACCCTTACGTACTCTGAAGTTTCATTGGAGTGAGAGTTCAAATCCAGACCTATGTAGAAATATTTCCTGTGTACTAACAAACATACCATAGTGTTTATTTCATAGATTGTTCTTCATTTCAACTACTTTTCCTTTTTAATTTATTTATTTATTTTTTGGCCAGTATTGGTGTGGTGTGTGGCTTAGTGCAAACAAGAAAAATGGAGCAAATGATTCTCAGATTTGGCTGTGCTTATATAATTTGGCAGATGCTTAGCAGTGCACAAACCTGGAATAGTGGTCCACCTAGAAAGCAGACAGAACACCTGAAAACAGGATGTCTGTAAAAGTGCAAATGTCAAAAATTAAACATTGTTGCAATTTTTGCTTTCCATAGCACAACACCATTGTGCGGCAGTTAGCAAGGTTCCTGAACACCTGCAGACAGGATGCAGACAGCAAATAATTGAAAACAGATGCATTCAATTAATTCTTTTGGGCATCAAGCAAACATGCTAAGTGGCATTGCATGGTGGTTAACACAGAAAATGTAGGAATGAATCATGAATTATGGAAATGTCATATAACTAGTCCTTTGGCAGCAGGTGTAAGTGAAGGTCTGGAGTACAGATGGTTCTGAGTTCTAGTAAAGGGTGCACAACCTATATTTACTGTTGTGACAATGCATTGTATGGCAATGAGCTGAAAAGTAGACAAGTGTTACTTTTACATTTTTGTAGCAACAGGTGTAAGTATAGGACTGCCATACACATGGGCCTGGGTTCTAATACAGCATCTTCCAGACATTTTTACTATTGTTCTACTTCCCATTATATTCATTCTCACAACACTTTAGATAGTGAAGCTGATATAAGTTATATGTATAAGGGATAATACACCCTTATTGTGTTTTCAGATGTATGACTGAGGGTATACTGTTTACTATAGTTTTCTAAGTATAATTCTCATATCTGGACTTGCATGGCCTTCACAGTTACATAAGCGAGGGATCTATATACAAGAACCTAATCAGGTCATACATATACATGTGTAACACCTCAAGCTATGTGCTGCGTTTATGAATGATTCCTGGCTATCTCTGAGCAGCACTTCTTCTGTGGCAGATGTGAAAAATCAACACTGTGGAACACAATTATTTGTCCCTTATGCCTAGGTTTGAATCCCATGCTTTAAACATCAATTTTATTAGTGTATAAAGTTAAAAACAAATATGTCAGTTCATGACATTCATGCCCCTAGTGCATGTTCGTAACTCACCTAACAGTTAACTTCCAATTTTCAATATATATTTCCAAGCTACATCAGCAGACACCCCTCAAATTAAGGTCAAGTGTCAAGTTAACCTTCCTATTTCAAGTATTCATTTCATCCCTGCTTAGCACTGATGCTGTCTGTTTAACATAATACAAACCCAGTTAGCACTGTTGCTTGGGTTTGTGAACTACCAGTAAATGCAATAACTGGACTTGGCTTGGAAACATTAGTTGCCATTGCTCTAGTTCAGGTTTTAGACATGTAGGGAATTAGTGGAGAAGCTGCCCAGTTTAGTGCACAGAGATGGAGTATTCAGGACTCCAGGATATTTCCTGGACTCCTGGTAAAGTGCTAGAGCCAAAGGCTTCTGCGGGGGGGGGGGGGCAATTCCGGCTCCCAGTACAAGTCTGAGGCTTGGAGTAGCTTGGTTCAGGCTGTATCCAGTGCTGCTGGCATGCCATGTACTGGAGAACAGTGTAGGCATCATTTTATTGACCTACAGAGGGGCAAAAGGGATACCCTCAACCTGTGGTTGAATGAATTTCAAACTGCTGACATCCCACAACTGTGTAAGTATGATAATAAGAGAGCAGTTGTAATACTTTAAAAGCTAAATATAGGTAAAAACTGGTATGCATAATGCTCTTCTGTTCTTTTCGGTTCTTTCCCCAGCTAATGATGAATATGAGTTCAATAGACAAAAAGACAGAACGAGAAAAGCAATTGTTAAGTATGTGGCAGAAAAGAAGTATTATTGTAGCTAAAGAAGGATTTTTTTTTTTTTTTTTTTTAGCAAGTGTAGCAAAATTGTATGCACTGTAAAAAGTAAAAGCAATTATGCATACATTTATTTGTAATATTTGGGTTCAAAAATAGCATGAGAGTCACAACTACAATATATAATATTTATATTAAATTAAACTCTATAATTAAAGTAAATACATGCCAATATGTATTAACATCCGTTTAATTGGAATATGCATATTCGCAATATATACATACACATAGCATTACTTTCAGCAATCTGCATGCATACAGTGTATTTGTTAGTTAGCATACTAAATAAAAATAATTACTTAAAAAAAAATATAATAATAATGGTGTGTTGTATATTGTATATGTTGCATTAAATTCTACATTTTTTTTTTTTTTCCAACCCCTATCTCTATTTTTTATTTTTATTATATTTTGTGTAAATAATATCTGTCCATCATCCATGTATCACATCACACCATAACTCTACAGATTTTTTTGATTTTCCCAGATTTTTGGCTCATAGTTTTGGTCCTTTTTTCATAAAAGTTTGTTTTTTTGGCAAATTAGTGGCAAATCATTGACTGAAGTTAGAAAATAATGACAGACTTTTGAGTTTTAGACTTCATGCTCATCAGAAAATTCATGCTAATGCAAAAGCTGTTATTCTATCACATTTCTAAGTTTGTAAGAGCAATATTTAAAAATTGTCCCCATTATGGGCCTTTGTCCAACTTTTATTTATGGCTTGTCCAGATGCCTTACTCTAAGAGGTTGAGATGTATGCACATCACTAAATGCTACACAGCACAGCAAGGTAGGCCAACCCCAGTGGATCAACCTGCCCCCACTCCACTGGCATCAGCACAGATGCCCAGCACATTGGGGACTCAACCTAGCAGCACTGCCTCTGTTGCCCCTGCACTAGCTGCACCCTCAGGTAGTACTTCCCCAGCAGCTGGTGATGTGGTACCCTCCAGAAGCATTGGCAGACGTGGGGATTTCATCACCCACTGGGAGATGCCAGGGTTGGTGTATAGGGCTATGTATCACACCACTGGTGTACCCCCTATGGCAGATGGAGATGCTGCTCTCCCTCATGGTATGTAGGAGGAGATGTCCAGCACTCCATCTGCCAGTGGAGTAAGGGGACAGTGATGACAGTCTAGTGGGTGAGGACTTGATTCTCACTGTCTCCATGTTTGACAGGCATGAGCCTGTGTTGTGCTCTCCATCACCCCAATCTTGGTGCCCCCCAAACTTAAGTGTCCCTCACTGTCCCTGTGTCTTGTCTTCTTTGTCATATTTGTTTGCATTTGCTACCTCACTACCCAACTTTCCTGACCCAGAAATGCCTATGTCCCATACATAGCTCTCCATTTTGCACATGTGTCTTCTTGACATACTTGATTCTGTCCAGTTGACTATACAACATGATTATGTTGTTGTCACCTCTCTCTCTCAAGAGGTTACAGCCCAAATTCAGCTAATATTATGCACATATTATCAGTTTTCACTACTGAATAAATAGGTAGACATAGTTCTTACCTACCTCCCTCCTGCGCATTCCTGTATTACTTTCCCTTTGTTTTCCCCTGCTTGCTCCCTATTTCATCAGTTTTCTATCTACCCAATTTTAACATCTATAATCTGGTTAAAAAATAGAATCACACACAACACACATAAGTACTAGTAAAATCAATGTATCCCTTCACTTTCTGGCCTCCATGTTTGGGCAGAGGTTGGCATCATGCACCAACGCCAAGCAACGGTGAGCAAACCTACAGTTCTACAGTTACCTCCGCACAATGCTGTTTAAACTCACTGAACTATGCAAACACACAGCAACACATGTATTATAAAGAATTCATGTCATTGCATTATCACATACACCTGGATCTGAACCCATTATCATCTGGGCTCAAAAAGAAATGTGTTAATGGATTTTTACCTGCTGCCACAGATTCAGCTAAGCAGCAAGTATGTTTCATAGACTCAATACTAACTGTCAGACTTTTAGCAATGCAACTGACATTTGTGTACTGCTTAACTATGCACAAACAGAGAAAATAATGGAAATGTATATCTCGCATCCACAAACAGTTTGTCAACCATTGCAAAAATGCATTGCTCACCACTGCTCTATGCAAAGTAAATATTAACATGTATTAATGCCATTTACTGTCCATTTAGTCTTTATAAGAAAATAAGGTCAGTGATAAAGCTGAAACTGTAGCCAAATGCAAGAATCCAATAAATACCACTATAGACAAACCCCAGATACTTTAATAAGACAACAAAGCTTTCGGATTACAAATCCTTCATCAGTGTTAGATTCTAACACTGATGAAGGATTTGTAATACGAAAGCTTTTTTGTCTTATTAAAGTATCCGGCGTCTGTCTGGAGTTGTATTTATTGGATTCATTTAGTCTTTATGCCATGAAACTACTTGTGGAAAAATAACAAAATGAAGGTCCTACCTAACAATATGTCACATATTTACAATGCAGCCATATGTTATATCCCCCCATATGCTGCAATCCTAATGTCTCAGTACTTGTTCACGAATATATCAACTACATTACATAACTTAGTATCAAATGCTGTGTGATATGCAATGCACCTCAGTTTGGTAACATGCAGAACTAGAACTATCTTCACAGTTGAACATGCATACACATCCTTCAACTGATCCTGGGGACTATTGATCCATACGCCTAACCAGCCTTATCTGCAAGGCTATGGAAAGAATCATAATGGACCATATCCACAGGGGCATAGATGACCTTCAATGCCTTGACCCAATCCAGTTTGGTTTTGTCAAGGGGAAATCTTGCCTATTAAACCTAGTGGACTTCGTTATTAATGTCCCCAAAGCCCTGGATGAGGTAAAGGGTCTATATTAGAAGTACAAAAATGCTTCTAAGCAAATATGGAAACAGTGACACATATTCATAGAATCGCATTTAAGTGGGCGGTATGGGTGGGGAAACCTCCTCACCTGTTTATGATGTTAAAATATTTTTTTTAGCAAATGGACACGTAAGTTTTTTCCCCTAGGGAAACATTTGCTTACATGGCCTTTCACTATTTTTAGTTTTCATGCATTATGTGTCGACTTTTATGTAGTCGCACAAATGCACTTTTATTCTTATAATATAAACCCGAAGGAAAACAGGACATACTGCCTATGTTGATTTTGCCAAGGCCTTTGACACAATTCTCATTCATGTATCATAGAGAAAGTCTCCCATTTGGGGATTAACTGATGCATTACTAGATGGCTAGCTAACTGGCTCACTGACAGAATGCACACTGTTAATGTTGGGGAGTCCAGTTCCACCAGTAGAACAGTTACCAGTGGAGTGCTACAAGGATCTGTGCTGGGCCCCCTAGTGTTTGCAAACTATTTCTGTGAAGTAGAGGCACAGGTAAATGTTCTATGGCTTACCAGGATTGCAGATGACTGTCAACTGGTCACAAACATATAGAGTCCCTCAACAATGTTAACATATTACAGAAAGGGCTGACACAGAAAAATGATTGGTGCCAAACTCATGGACTGAAACTTAATGTAAAAAATGCCTCATTGTCCCCTTTGGAAAGAATTGCCCCTGCAAATTATTATATACATAGCACCACTTTAAGCTCAAACTCAGTGGTATGAGACATAGGAACACAGGTTGATAGCAATCCAAGCTTTGATCACTATGTGGCCATACTGGTAAGACATGCATTCTACATTGCGCACTTCATAAATAAAGGCATCACATGCAAGACCAGGGAGGTCATAACTCTGCTGTACTTGACCATTATCAGACCACTAATTAAATACAATACTCCCTTCTATAATTACCTCACCAAATGCCTGCAGCAACTGTGGAAACCACAGAGGTTTCTGACCAGGAGAAAACAGAGCCTCCAAAACATGACACACATGGAAAAACTGAAAGCACTGTCACTGTACTCAGTATCATACAGGTTGGTGACAGGCAACCTGTGCCTGGCCTACAGAGCAATCTCAGACCCAGCCCTACTGGAAATACTGGACATATGCAAATCAAACGGGACAAGAATAACTTGCTCCAGGGATCTTGGCCTAGCCTGTGACATAAACAGAACATCTTGGAGACACAGATATATATCCCAGCAATTGCTGCTCCTCTAGAATAGCCTTCCACTGTATGTGAAGTAGTGATCCTCAATGAACCTATTCAAGTGCAACCTTGACAACTGGATGGGTGATTGTAAATTCACCCCAGAAGTAGTACCTATGTCCTTCATGGACAAGGGCCGTTGGTGCTGATCATAAAATCACTCTGCTAGCAATGACCATCTAACTATGCTCAATAAGGGTACTTGGGTTTTTATACAGCTAGGCTTTAAAGGCCCTGGGGCCATTTGCCTTGTAATCTCCTATGAACCTATGAAGCTATGAACCGATGCAGGCCTACCAGCATCTTCTCTCCTACATCCAGTCTGATGTCATCCACAATAAGTTGTCCTGCAGCCTTGTAAAGGTCAGATATGTGCTGTAGTGCTTATATAAAGTACTGAGCTCTGTACTCAGTGTACTTAGATATGTAGGGGATTCTGTTCTCACTGCAGTCAATGTGTGTGTGTGTGTGTGTGTGTGTGTGTGTGTGTGTGTGTGTGTGTGTGTGTGTGTGTGTGTGTGTTTGTATTTCTATGTGTGTGTCTGTATGTGTCTAGCCAGAACAGCATAAGTGTGTGTCCTACAGTTACTACTCCAATCCCATGAATTGATAGTATTTTAACACTTGCACATGCTTATACATCCATTTCCTGCAGGCATCCCAACATCTTCTCTCCAACATGCACTGCTGATGTCAGCCATGTAAAGTCAGACTTGAGCTGTGGCTTTTGCCTTAAATACAAAGTTCTGTATTCTGTGTACTTAGATAAGTAGGGGTTCTGTTCTCACTGCAGTCAACTCGGGGTGCATTTGTGTGTATGTGTGTGTCTGTGCACTTGCTTGAAATTAAAGAGAGCCTTTTACACCAGCATGTGGGGCACTGTTATTATCATATTCTCCTCAGCAGACACTGCTGATGTTATCAGCTATAAAGTGTTGCCTGAGAGAGACCAGGTCAGACTTGAGCTGTGGTGCTTGCATTAAATATAGAGTTCTGTAGTCTGTGTACATAGCTAGAGGTTCTGTTCTCACTGCAGTCAACTGGTGTGTGTGTGTGTGTGTGTGTGTGTGTGTGTGTGTGTGTGTGTGTGTGTGTGTGTGTGTGTGTGTGTGTGTGTGTGTGTGTGTGTGTGTGTGTGTGTGTGTGTGTGTGTGTGTGTGTGTGTGTGTGTGTGTGTGTGTGTGTGTGTGTGTGTGTGTGTGTGTGTGTGTGTGTGTGTGTGTGTGTGTGTGTGTATGTGTGTATCTGTGCACTTGCTTGACATTACAAAGAGCTTTTTACACTATCATGTGAGAGACTGTTATTATATATTTTCCTCACCAGATGTTGCTGATGTCATCAGCTACATCTGATTTCTGGACGTGCTCTATTGCCACAGGGCTGGATTAGAGAATGGCCTGGAGGCCAGGCAGAAGTCACCTCATCCTCTATGATACAGATTACAGTGACATGGCTTTACATCATGGCCTGGCTTTTAGGTCCTGTTTTCCTGGTGAGAAACCCCTGTGGTCCCTCCAGCTGCTGCATTTGTTTGGTGAGGTACGTGCAAAAGATAACATTGTATGAGGTTCGAGTACAGTGCTGTAATATAATCCTTAGACCTGAATATGATGAAGTGACGTATGATGTGCACAACATAGACTTTCAATACCAGTATGGACACTTTGTGGTCCAAGTTCAGATTGCTATCTACATATGTTCCCAATGCTTGCATCATGATAGCGGAACTGTTGTCAATGCTGTTATTAGCAGGGAATTCCACTTTGTAGAAGGACAAAATAAAGATACATTTTTGCATTTATTTGTAGACTGCGTGGCTTTGTCACCACTCATTTGTCTGTGTTCGCCTCTCCTGTAGTATGTTATCATCATAGGTGGACTCAATGACTGTACCCAGTTTGCAAGAAACAGCAAATGCAGTAAGCCAAAGGCCACATAATTTAGCCTGAACTGTCAAGAAATAGATTTCAAACAGTAAAGGGCCAAGCACAGATCCCTGTGGTTTGCCAGTGGTGACAGTTCTACTGGTACAAGTTGATTCACCAACTTTCACAGTATGTATTCTATCAGTGAATCAGTTGGTTACCCATCTAGTGATGTAAGGGTTAATCCACAGGTAAGAGAGTTTCTCAATGATATCTGCATGGAAGACTGTGTCCAAATCCTAGGGCAGATCAGGATAGGCAGTTTGTACTGTCTTACTTTAATCCAGGCCAAACACACAGAATCAATGGACTGTGACAACATCACAAATAGCCTATTGGATGACTCAGCACATACACCTTCCTGACACTATTGAATGCACACTTCAACATACCCTCCACACAGACTATGTTCCTGTAGTAGGGTGTACATCAGCATGCATCCATGTGAGTTGTGGGGGGGCTGCAGCCAATGCATGCATGTATAGACACATCCTGACACTCCTCATTTGTGAGGTAGACCAACATGTCATCATGGACCTTTTCTAAATGGACATTGTTAATATCCCGTCTGTGTGCAACAAATCTGTGTGAGTTGTTAATGCTACAAATCCACAAACACCTATATCACCAAGTGGAGAGACCACTGTATCACATAAGTGGCATTTAAATATATTGAAATGTATGAAGTGACCTATATCTTGGGTCCAGTGATCAGGTCCGTACATCAGGGCTGTCTACTGAGCCCTTTCTTGCCAATTATTTAAGTCACATACATCTCAAATGACATACACATCCTGTGTTCAAACAGCTGTCTGAAGGGCTACAGATTGTCCACAGTCATTGACTCCAATTGTGATATTATTATAATACAGACAGTATCAACACCCACCAATAACTGCTGCCACAGCCATCACAACACATTTACTACATCATGAAAACAGACACACAACCAAAGTATAATGTAGACATCACACCCTATAATCAGACCAATAGGTATGTGACCTGTGTCCTGGGGTAGATGGTATGTTGAATGTTCACCAGTATATGGCCACAGTGCTGACTACTCCCTTGTATATAACACAACTGCTGAGTATGTGAAGGACATCCAAATCACACACCATAATGCCTCCATAGTTCACAACCTTCACACCAATAACTGAATACAATGCACCCTTCTTCGTGTACCTCATACACATCTTCCAGTGATGTGTAAATGAAGTGTACCACCTTTGCCACACATCTTATTGGCCATAATTTGGTATTCGTTTTGTGGCATAAACATTATTGTCTGATGGTGTGGAACTACCATCAAGTTATTACACCAGATACATATATGATGCCTCTTCCGGTGATGCAGACAGTGCATACATAGCTGTTTGACAGCATTAATGGCATGGGTAACATTTGTGACAGTTTGGATTGTCCCGTATATATATATATATATATATATATATATATATCTATATATATATATATCTATATATCTATATATATATATATATATATATATATATATATATATATATACACACACACACACAGACACACACACACACACACACACACACACACACACACACACACACACACACACATACACATTTATATATATATATATATATATATATATATATATATATATATATATGGGTCTATATTATATTATTGAAAAGACAGGTCAGCGAATGTCACTTACATCGAAAATGCCGTTCAGCAGATTTGCTCTTGTGGGGGGCTGCACCCCCCCCACTAATTATGATTGCACTACAGTGAGGAAAGCGCAAATTTTCCAATCATCACTGTACCGCGATCTCACTATGAACAGTTCACTGAACAGCATTTTCAATGTAAGTGCCGTTCGCTGACCTGTCTTTTTGATAATATAATATACACCCTATATATATATATATATATATATATATATATATATATATATATATATATATATATATATATATATATATGCCATGCACACCAGTCAACTAGCCTCTATTGATCATAATGTCACATACAGGTATTGCAGTGTCCCTCCTAATATCTCCAGGAGATGTCACAGTGTCAGTAAACTATGCACGATTACCCTCATAGAGTGCAGACATGTCATAATAGTTGTACAAGTGTATTTGTACAGAACCATCTCTGATCACTCTAAATCACATATGTTATGTCAGATACATGGGATTACTGGTGGTATTATTCTGATATTGTCCATGATTGTCCATATTTCTTTTAATGTTGTCCATGAGCCTTTACCTGTGTCCCACTTACTGGAGACCTCTGCTGAGATTACACTCATATTCAGCCAAATCCGTTAGCACAGCTTCACAATATGCACCCTACCCCACTTGTAGATAACATCCCTGATAGATATCCTCTGCAGTGTTCATGTAATGATGTGTATCTCCCACAAACATCTTCCCCATTGTTATTTCAACTTGTGTGACAGTCACATAATACACATTTTCACTGTGCAGTCCATACAGTACCATACTGATATGTGACTGGTTCTGCTGCTATAACCGTCTTCCAATGATATGCCATTATCTACTGTACATTACGTTGTTTCACCTGTCCTCTTTCCTTGTGTTCATTCCTACAATTTATGTGTGTGTCTTCTCTATTAAATACACACACTTTCCCTGACTGTTTATTTTACATGGCAGTCCATGTACCATTACAGATCATTTACACAACTTCGGTACAGAATGCCAGGAATGGGATTTCACAATACTCTGCACTGCATACACTGTCCTGTACTGTTTTTGGACCATATACATATACGTTAAGCCATGATGATCATTGTCGCATTCCGAGCAAACATGCTAACTGTTTGTGCTCTGATGTAAACAGGTTTGCTATCCATGTTGATTTGCATGGTTTCCTGGCTGGCAATTTTGTTGCCAGCCAATTTACATTTAAATGCAGTGCGTGGCATGAATATGTGATTAGTGCTCATTGCGCATCACAGTGCACAGATGTAAATTTCATGTAGGCTTCATTAGAAGCCTGCATGAAGTTTACTAAATCCAAGAGATTATCTTATGCCCCATTCTTGTATTTATGAGATACTTGTGGGAGATTACTTTTATGATATTCCCTGGGTTTTGGATTGGTGATCCAGTCACATTGCCAGCAATGAAAACCATAAAGAACTTAAAAAATAATTTGAGGTAGAAGATTTTAGGGTTGGGATATTATATTATTTTTATTCCCATTGTTGTTTAATGCTTTTCATGTTTTCCTCACTGGTGTTTGTCAAACTTTTATAATCTCAATGAAATATTATGCAGGATATTATATGAGACATGAGAAAATCTAAAATACCATAGAAAAGTTGACAGGAAATATGACGGTCAAATGTAGCACACTCACAACATTATTTAAAAGCTGTGCAAATGAAAATACTATACTTATTGAATGCATAATCTTGTATCAGTAGAATAAATAGTTATCCTCTTCATCACGTGATAGTCATCTGGAATTTGAGTGGCTGACACTTTTGGAGATGTTTTGGGAAAAGGATAGGATATGTGCCCTAACAGCTGATGCAGATATTGAAGCAGATGTTTAGGATAGCAAGCATGTAAATAGCTGATTGGAGTTGGTGTGAACTACTGAATACAGTAAGATTGGAGGATGGGGGGAGGCGGATGTAGAGATGCTAAGAGAAGTAGACTAAGTTGATCTATTGGGAGCTGTTCCAGAAGTAAAAAGAGATGATTATAGAATCAAAGGGATAACAAATTATTTTTGTGGAATATGTCATGATTGAAGAATGAAGGGATATTGAGGACTGCAAGGTACTTGGGTTAACTTGACTTGATAAAACTCTGCCCTCGACATTGATGGCATTCAGTTTGGAGGCCAGAATTTCCTTTCTTAAATGGTTCCTGAGCAGACCTTACAGAGCTTTAATATATTATAAGCTTTATCGTTCTTTATCATTATCAAGCTTTACTAAATGAATGGCAACATCTGTTAAATATAGATATCAGGTGGCCCACCTGATCATGAACTTGTGAGCTGCCTGAATATGCAATCAAATGAAGTAAATATAGAGTTTTCATATGGAAATCCTTGCATAAGTGATGTTTTTCATATGTATCTCTGCTCCAGTAACCTTAACTATATGGGTTATACCCTGCCAAGCATATAACAGCCAGCCAGCTTCCAAAGCTTCAGGGCACCCTCACCACACCCAAACTGTCAAGCAGCTTGAGCTTAGCTGACTAACAGACAAATTTGGGCATGAAGCCCTTCAGAGCTTTACTACTGGTGAAGAGTACGCTCCTCTGAGTTTTCTGTGGATTGATGGTTGGCTTGTACTTTCCATAGCTGAGCAGATAACTTCCTTTTTGGGGAAAAAAAATCTTCCATTTTCTTATTTTTTTTTCCTGACACTTTATTATTTTCTTCTTCAGGAGAGTTGTTTTAATTTAGGAATGTTGTGTTTTAATGGATTGTCTAGAGACAGCAATGTATTTTTAAACTGAGCCCTTGCTGTTTCTGTCAGTTTAAAAGTAGTGTTGTCTAACTGATAAACTGTTTTATGTGGAGAAATTGTGTTCATGTTAAGGTTGTGGGGCTGTAGTTTTTACTGTGTTTTTTTCTGTCAAAATAAAAGTAACTATTGTGGGCTGGTAGTTTTACTGGCATTGTTGATTGTTTTCCCAAGGATAGAGGCAGCATTTTCGGCTTGATCATGGAATAGATTGTCACTCCCATGATTGGTCCTTCTTCTAGCCACAATAAGCAAATGCTAAGCAAACAGCCTGTGCCACCACAGCAGGCTAGCAATTCCCCTCATCTGCAGGTGAGTGACTCTGCTAT
Source organism: Protopterus annectens (assembly GCF_019279795.1). Lineage (NCBI taxonomy): Eukaryota > Metazoa > Chordata > Ceratodontiformes > Protopteridae > Protopterus > Protopterus annectens. Next base: position 1,177,308,902 of record NC_056728.1, on the reverse strand, counting down.
GGCTATTTGTTGTATCTCATCTTTTACCCCACAACCCTCTGGTGTAGCACCTATAGCCACTATGGACCAGCAGTTAGCCACGTCCTCTGCAGCTGTTGGGGTACCCACAGTGGACAAGGGAGAACCAGTCCTGTCAGTCATTGGAGAGAGAACAGCGAAGGTTTCTTTGTTGTGTCAGAATGCTTTACCCATTCCTGGGGAAGCAGCAGCTAACATTAGTAACATGGCTGGACCCTTTATTCCTGTCAAAAAAAAAAACAGAAAACCAAGCTTGTATTTACTCCTCTTTAAATTTCTTTGGATAGAAGTAGTTTAGTGAGACTGGCTCAGGGTTTGATTCAGGCTATCGATCCTTCTTCTAGAGTAGTTTCTTGTAAAAAAAAAAAAAAAAGAGAGAGATGTCTCCTTTCTTGAAAAATTCAAGTTTCTGAATTTGAACAGGAAGATGCAGGTAGGATTCAGGGTTTTGTCCTTTAGATTTCTGGTTCAGTCTTGAAGGCGAGCTCTCTTTCTGATTCTCTGTGTGTGGGTGTTCACTTTTATGAGATTATTGTTAGAATGTCCCAGTATTTTTAGTGGGAGAGCATTGAGGTTTCTCATTCCCTCAGAAAACGCTATGATTTGTTACAGAAGAATTTTCCAGAACCTACACCTATTCTTCCTGTCTTGTCTGCTTTAGAGAATATGTGTTTTACTGCCTGCAGTTTTCCTGAAAGTCAGACAGCTGTCCCTAAAAAGGCAGATAGGATGTTTTAAATTCCTCAGTCTTTTAAATGTGTATATACTATTCCTAAATCTGACACAGCAGCTACAGCCTTAGTTGATAACTCTGCTCCTAAGCACTTAGTTAATTCCAGTCCTACTCTTTCTAATAATGGTTGGAAAATTGCTGATAATTATAGGAAAAACTGTATATTGTAAAACTTTGAATTTCAGAATTTTAAATTGTCAGGCTCATATGTAAAAGTTTATTCTGACATATTGAGAAAGTATGAGGAATGTTTTATCTACAGTTTCTTCTTGTGAAGAAAAGTCTGCATTAAATAACTTAGTTTCTTCTTTTGCACACCACTACTCATTGTTTTCAGTGTGTGTATGACTCTGTTGATACGTCATTGAGGACTATGGCTACTGTTATTGTTTTGAGGAGGTTTGCCTGGTTGCATTGTCAAAACCTTCTGGATGGTGTTACAAATGAGATTTTAAATTCTCCCTTGGATAGAGATTTAGTGTTTGGTCCCTCTGCTACAAAAGTGAAAATAAAGTGTGATGAAAGGGGCAGGCTGATCCAGGGAATCTCTGAGACTTTTCAGCCCTACTTTTTTAAATTGCACAAGGGATTTTCTTTCTTATCATCCAATTTTGGGGGGAAAACAGAATAAACAATCTCAAAAGAATTTAGGTAAACAGTCATTTAAAAAGAAGTGGCAAGGAAGTTCCAAAAGAAGTCTCAAACCTCTCAAAAGCAAGGACACACCGACAATTCTGAATGACTATTCAAGAGACCTTGTGACCTCCTCCCACCCTGACCCTCAATCAATTCCAGAAAATCTGAATCTGTATTTTTTCTTTGGCAACAGATTGTTTCAGATAAATGAGTTCTGAAAATAATTCATCACTGTTACAGATGGCAGTGGGAGGAAATTCCTCCTTCCCATGGGGTCATTCCTCATCCTGCAGATCAGACTGTTTTATTTCTACCTGTTCTTCATTAACTAATCCTTAGTCCCACTAGGGGCTCCAATATCCTAGACCTGGTCATTACCAACATGGGAAATCGATGCTCCACACCTATGGTTACCCCCTCGTTGGTCAGGTCTGACCATAAGCTAATCACCCTTGACATTCTCATCCCACCCCAACCCCCAAGTAAGGAAACCCCAGTAAAAAAAAATTTCCAAAGCCAACTTCATGCTACTCAAGTCAGAAGTGACAAACTTCATGACACCCATGCAGACGGGAACTGAAAGTTCGACTGCTGAATCCTAAACTAAGGCACTGTACAAGAAAGGAAGCCAATCTGGTGGTCCCTTGCCATAAATAAACTTTACAACAAAAGGAAGAAACTGTTGCAGAAAAGAGGAAAATCCCAGGATCCAAAAAACTCCCTTACCAGCCTCAGTAAGAAGCTGAGATCCCTCATAAAATCCTCCAAAGCTATTTACAAAAATAAAATTGCCAAAGATTCCAAAGACAACCACAAAGCAATCTATAGCTACGTCAAGAATCTAAATGGGAATGCTCAGATCTGCTCTGAGCTACAACAGAATGGCATTAGCTATACTGATCCCAAGGATATTGTCAATAACCTGACAGACCGATTCATGCAAACTTCACCCACCTCTCACCCCCTAAAGGGCCCATCTCAATACCGAAAGATTGCCAAATTCTGGTAATAATGGCCACACAGGTTAAAAACACACTCTCCAAAGCTAAGAATACAGCATCCATGGGACCAGACGACATCCCAGGCTGTGTACTACATAAACTACAAAATAAACTGGCACCTCACCTAAGTGTCAGTTTATTCATAGCCTCACCTCAGGCTTCATGCCCACTGAGTGGCGCACAGCTACAATTATCCCACTCAACAAGGGGGGATCCACCTTGGATCCAGGGAACCACCACCCCATCAGTCTGACAAGCCTGATCTGCAAGGCCATGGGACATATTATCATGGACCTTATAAACAAAGACATTGGCAACCTTCAAACACTGGACCCCACACAGTTTGGGTTCATGAAAGGCAGATCTTGTCTCCTGAACCTGATTGACTTCTTCTAATCAGTCTCCAGAGCTGTGGACAAGGGTAAGGTGGTCCACACAGCCTATCTGGACCTTGTCAAGGCCATCGACACCATCCCCCACTCTGGAATCATAGATAAACCTGCTAAGCTGGGCATTAATCCCTACATTACTTGATGGGTTACCAACTGGCTTACTGACAGAACGCACACTGTAAAAGTAGCCGACTCCAAATCCAGCTCCAGACAAGTGACAAGTAGAGTACCTCAGGGTTCAGTCCTGGGACTGCTCTTGTTTGGCATCTACTTCTCTGAAGTACAGGCCAACACTAAGGGACTCTGGCTAACAAAGTTCGCAGATGACTGCAAACTGGGAGCAATTATTGAATCCCCAAATGATGTGGATATTCTACAAACAGGCCGTACAGAAACAGATGCTTGGTGCCAGAGCCATCAGCTGAAGCTCAATGCCAAGAAATGTATAGTTATCCCCTTTGTGAAAAAACATGTAGCCATGAATTACCACATAGGTGGCAGTACACTAAACACCAAAAGTGTGATAAGAGACTTAGGGACACAGGTGGACAATGGTCTCACCTTCGATAACCACATCACCACAACAGTCAAGAAATCCTTCTATGTGGCACACCTCATCACTAAGGGATTTTCATCCAGAAAAAGGAGGTCATTGTCCCACTGTACTCATCCCTCATTAGACCCATTATAGAATACAATGCCTCGTTTGGTATGTACCTCTCAAGACATCTGCAACAATTGGAAAGACCACAGAAATACCTCATTAAAAGAATCACAGGCCTAAAGCAGATGCCCTGTGCTGACCATCTAAAAAAACTCCACCTATACTCTGTCGCATATCGTCTTCTCAGAGGCGATCTCTGCTTAACATACAAGGCCATGTCAAACCCAGAGCTGTTGGACATGCTACACTTAAAGAAATCCCAATCCCTCAGAGACACATGCTCCAGGGATCTAAACCTTGTCATCACAATGAACAAAACATGCTGGAGGGATAGGTTCCTGACCCAGAGACTCCCCAGACACTGGAATAGACTGCCCATACATGTCAAGCAGAGTGCCTCTTTGGCCCTCTTCAAAAGGAACCTTGATGACTGGATGGGTGATAGGAAATTCACCCCAGGGATCATATCAGTCACCCTGCTAAACAGGGGTCCAAGGAAGTAAATACTCTGGGAAGAAAGAGCCAGGGAATTGTCATGGCTAGGCTTGTATAGGCTCTAGGGCCGATAGCCTAGTACCAACCTATGAACCTATGAACATGTTGTCCCAGTGAGTGATAGAACCTAGGTAGAGAAGGGGTTTTACTCAGGGATGTTTCTAGTCCCAAAGAAAGAAAACACTTGGAGACCATTTCTGGATCTTTCTTTCCTAAAACTGTTTGTCATAGTGCCCAAATTCAAAATTATATCACTTCATAACCTGTTGCCCTTTCATTTTTCAAATTTCCTGGTAACACTAGATTTAAAAGGTGCTTAACATCACATTCATATTCATCCAGACTTCAGGCATTTATTAAGGATTTCTGTGTCTGGATCACATTATCCGTTCTTTGCCTTACAATTTGAACTATCCACTGCACTAACAATGTTCACAAAATGTCTAGCTCCAAATGTATTTCACTGCAGGATACAGAGTATCCATATTTTTCCATATTTAGATAACTTAATTATGTTTGGAGAGTCTTTTTCAAAATGTCAGAAATCTCTCTCTCTCTCTCTCTCTCTTTCTCAGGTGAAAGATCTCTTCCTCAAGATGGGATTCCAAGCAAACATTCAATAATCTTTCTTGACTCCCTCACACCAGATTGTGTTCCTGAGATGTCAGCTAGACACCTCAGTTCAAAAACCATTTCTTCCACAGGAAAAAATAGATCTTTATTTATATCTAACTTTTCCCTCTCAGACTTCAGTCATTGAGAGGGAATGCCTCCAGACTTTAAGGCTCATATTGTCTATGATGCTCATGAGACCCCTAGCAAGACTCCACATAAGAAAAATAAAGTGGTATCTGAAATCTCTTTGGTCCCAGCATCAATACCCTTTATCTTGTCAGATCTCAGTACTGGGATTTGCCATAAATTAAATCACTTGCAAAACTTGTTATAGTAGACATGATTTAATATATACAGTATAAAAAAAAACATTAAGCAGCTGCATTAATAAACACTCGATTGTATAACAGTATAATGAGAGGCAGGTTGTACTTCTCTGGTACTTTACAAGCGTGGATATTAAAATGAACTGAGAGAGTGTAGGTGGTGCAAAGGAGAGTACTGAAGTTATTAACAGGTAATGTGAGAAGTTACAGGATGTAAGTACTAAAGTTATTAACAGGTAATGTAAGAAGTTACAGTATGTAATAGTATAAGAAAGCAAGTTAGTCTGTAAGAAGCCTAGTTTTATGATATCTTAATGAGTTTAAGCTAGTGTCATTATGCCTGTTTTATTACACTATACATGGCAAATTCCAGGTATTGTTTGGGTGTTGCTTTAATTTAATTATATAGATAAAGGCAGGGATATATATAGCATATACAAAATCATTACAGAATAAGTTACTGTATAGATATTTCCCAGTGTGCTTGTTGTATATGCATTAAATTTAATATATTAAGTCCTGTTGTGGCTCAAAATAGGATCATTGTTATTTTCTTACCACTCTTCCTGATGAAGGTCGTGGTGATAGTAAGCTAAGTAGTGCAGATCAGGCTTTGCCTTCCCCTTTCCTAGGCAACATTCATTATCTCATCCTGTGGGATCCCTAGATGCACCCAAGCAATCTTGCACAAATAACCCTTCTAAAATGTCCTGGGTCTGCTGGGGGCCTCCTTCAAGTGGAATATTTACCTTCTGTTGAAATCATCGTGGGCCTTCACATAAGATGCTGCCCAAACCATCTCAGCTGACCTCTCCCAACACAGATGAGCAGTGCCTGCACTTTGAGGTTCTCACAAGTTGCCAAGGTTCTCACATTTTCATAGATATTGAGACCCAGCTACCCTGTGAGGGAAAGTAATTTTTATTTCCTGTATTCAGAGTCTCACCTTTTTCTTGCTAAGCAAAGTTTACGAACACAGGCAAGAATTGGGAAAAAGACAAATATGTTAGTTAAGCGCTTTCTGCTATGACTGCTCTCTTGCTTCATTACAAGGTTTGAGCAGAATGCCTGTGGTACTACCAACGCTCCTACTTCCTATTGGACAGTCTCTAACTGCCCCTACCCTAACACAGGGACAGATAATTAGGTAGTAGCTGTCCTTTCAGCTGTAGTGCTGGAAAACAGACTGTATACAATGCCTTTGTGAAGGAATGAAATTGGCATTTTAGCTTGCAGGAATTTGGAGTGTTCCTTTGTTAGTATCATCCTTCTGAGTGTTCACAAAATAACCTAACATGTATAAAAGTGATGGATGTGATTTTATTTTACAAGTTCTTTAAAAATGCTTTTGGCTGCTTACATTTCCAGTCTGTACTTGTATACATATAAAGTATATCATAGTAATATATGTGACAAATGCTGCAGTAATCATTGATGAATTTACAGCAATTCTGCACTCACGGTTTAAGGCTGCAATGAAAGGGGCAGCAGGCACCCAACACATCTGGACAAAATATCTGTGCGTATATGGCAGTGAAGCATCCACAGAATATTAAACTTGTGCAGAACACAGCTGTCATGCCTTACATCAATGGAGACAAGAATCTTTTATTTTTGCTTCCTAAATTGGATTTTCTCCCTGGTGGTACTAGTATGAAACTGATGAATGACCAGAGTATCTGGAGGATGAAATGCCAGCTCTTGCTTCACTTAGACATTACAACTTTAACTTCCACAGTGTGATACACAAGACAGCAATCAAAATGCATGAGTCAACAGTGCGGTGTGATTAGTAATGAAGATGAGTCAAAGCCTGTTGATCTGTGTAAGAGGGGTTAATCTAGCAGGGAGGAAGAGCTATTCCCCAGTGGACTTTGTGCTAGTATTACTATAGCTCATGTGATGTCTTGGAAGTCATAGTTCTTTGGTATATTGTTTATGTGTTGCCTTATCTGCAAAATTAAATGTTGCTACACACATTAGCTCTAACTATCCCAATACAGTGAGGTCCAAGAGAAAACAACCTCACATAGGAATTTAAAAAAAACTTGTACTGCAGACATAAAGTAGTGGATGCATTTTTATAAAACTTTTTCATTTATTCAGAATAATGCACTACCTTTAGCAGATTCTATCAACTGAGATATGGACTTTACATTTCTGTGTTCTGTACCATTTTAAGCCAAGGGCATGCATTCTAAAGGTCATTTTAGTTAACCTACCTTGGCATTGTTTTCCCCTAAATGAAGGGTACCTGTGTATTACCACTGCTTTTTTGCTGGTGGTACTGTGTTATTTTCCTAGCCTTCCCAAACACCCAGTTACATTTCTCTGATAAAAAGTCATGTTGTTTGTCAGGAATGAACTACACTAGAGGTGAAGTCTGCTAAGGGGTATTTGCTGCAGAAGTTGAAAAAAGCTAACAGAAAAAATCAGTTTACACTTTGCCTTTTCTGATCATAACACAGGCATGTATAGCAAAAAAACAGGCATATATGTTGTGACCATATATGCCTTACCAGTACCTACCTTCTGACTGAACCTTATCTATCAGATGACCAGCCCAGTAAATCTAGGGGTAAATTTGGGAATACCCCTCCAATCATAAACCGAATAACTGTTTTAGTAGCAATAACTCAAGCCATGTTTTAGCATTCCAACTACCATGCTCAGATTATCTGCATTTTCTTGAAAACCCATCCTAGTAAATGCAGAAAGTAATCTTCTCTACTGACAACTAGCATGCAGTTTCACAACCGCTTCCTCTAGCTGATCCAGCCCCATAGTATAGCATTTGTCTTAGTGGTATCCAGCGATAGAGTTAATAACTGCCACTAATCTTGAGATATAATAAAATACTTGATGTGTGAATTATTTAGATTCATTATCAGCAACAAATAGGTGTGCTTTTTTCTTCCCAAGATATATAATTTCATTACCCGCTGGTGATATCTCATGTTCCTTTTGTTTAAATCTATAGGGAAGATATTTAAAGCTTGTTCTTACTTTTAGTGGGGTATCAAACTCCATTCTGTTCTCAAAAAGTAAGGTAAGAATGCAATCTGACTCCAAAAAGTTGAGGCAGTATTCATAAAACTATGAATTCTACAGAAGGGCATTTACTGTTTCATTGAATAATGCACAAATGGTAAGTGATTCTTAAATGCTTGCTGTTCAGATGTGCAGTGAGTTACAGGTGAGCTGAGATATAGACTTTGTTGATTATATCTCTGCACATCACAAACATCCTTGTAATAAGGAAAGCTGTGTAGTACAAAGATACAAACACACCCATTCTAAGCAATTTCCATGGAGCATTCAAGTGATTTTTACCTACATTGTACCAATACATCTTGGTACACAACATAGTTTGTGAAATTATACTGACAGTAGCTCTGCAACTCACCCTTATTTAGGTATAATCTACTCAGTGTGGGATCTCCCCACATTTTTAACTGCATGATAAGCTACAGAAGGCCTTTCACAGCTGGGCTTTAAGGGGCTCCAGAAGTACGTTAATTATGCATGTTTTTAAACTGCATGTATCGAATCAGGACAACTCTACAGAGCATGCTGCAAACCTGTGAGCATTGTTTATGAATACCATCCTTAGGCAATGGAGAAAGCAGATAAGCAGCTTCAAGGGATCTTACCTTGTAAATTAGTGTTTCAGCAGTTAGAGGTAATGTGGATAATCTTACCTTCCTCCACACCCTACAACAGTGTGAATGTACCCAGCAGGTCCCATACTTTGAGACATCATCTCTCTCATGCATTGCAGAGCTGAAGCTACATAGGTGCAGATGGTGACTTCAAAACAATAACTAGGGCTGCAGGGAGTGGGTGATGCTAATGTGAATGGGATTGGTCTGCATTAGGGAATACCAGCTTTAAGAATTAGCCATACAACTCTGTCTTCTAACAGTACTGTTACTCTTCAGGTTACATATCCAGTTTGAGAAGCAGAACATGCCTCAGACTCATGACATGACTGAATATGTCCCTGTGTTGTTGTTGTTGCTTCTTTCGGCTTTTCCCGGTTAGGGGTCGCCACAGCAGAACTCCGGTCCACTAATGATTGGCAGTTGATTTTTACATGCTGAGTTGCCAGCCCTAACGCACAACCTTCAACAAAGGTACGCCCGTTCACGCATGTCTCCATGCAGAAGACGGTCTAACTGAGAGTCGAACTGGACAGCGTCTTACTGTGAGGCGACAGCGCTACCACAGCACCACCACCGCGGATGAAAAACTTGGAACTGGTAAACACAAATGCTCAGCATTCATATTATGAAAAAACATGTATTTGTGAGTTTTGTGTGATGACAAAATACAATAAATAAAGTAAGGGGCAATACCCATGGAGTCTCCACACAATACTTTGTTTATTACTCTTAATCTGAGATCACTCCAACTTGAGCAGAGTAGTCACATATAAAAGACATTAAAAATATCTCACAAAATAACTTAACTTGAATTTGCTGCTATGTGATAGGTGACAAGTTTGAAATAAAAAATAGATTAGAAAAAATTCCTGTATAACAATAATGGAAACATTTACAATCCCCCCATTAAAAATATATCTAACAATCAAAGAATGTACCTCATTGATTACAGTAGTAGATGTGCTGTCCATTTAAAAAGTTACAATGCAAGTCACTCAAATGATACCTGATCAGTGTTATGCATATACTTAATGAACCTAATCAGCTCGTGAATGTGCAATACACAGAACAGATGCTGTGTTTCAAACACAATATTAAAATAATGCCTATAGGACAAATATGAATAAAAATCTGCTTTAAAACTGAACTGTATAATTGTAATAATCACTGCTCAGTTCAAACTGCTTTATTCTAAAATAAATAATGAAAAACAAACTGTTGTGCTTTTAATAGTACACCATATTATCTGATGTAATTATAACCCTCCCTCTCCACACACACGCACACACACACACACACACACACACACACACACACACACACACACACACACACACACACACACACACACACACACAGAATGAGAGTGGATAACTAGATGCATTCCTCATGTAAATTATACTGAAATATAAATTACTGTGCAATCACTATCATCAAAACCATACTATGTTAACCGATGCAGTACTCAATCCCCACAGAACACATTCAGAGTTACTAGAGGCCTCCAATAAATATGCAGATAGAACAATAATATCTTCATGTATGGAGAAAAATGTATATTATTACACAGGTAGTTTCCAAATATAATGTCAGCCTTATAAAGTCCTAATCCTCCCACCACAAGGAAAGAGTTAATCAGTGTTCTGCACTTGAAAATTAGTCTGTCAACATGCAATTAATCTGTGGATTGAATCAATGTAATCATAATCTTATATTTACCATTCACCAACCATATTAATGCTAACGGCACAGTTTTTGCAAGTTGCAGTTATCTAACTGATGCAGTCCAGTAGGTTGTTCATAAAGGTAAATTAGTTAACACAGTCATATTTTAAAAGTGCCATCAGAAGGCAAGGCTTGTGTAGATTTTACTGAATTTCTATGGTTGAGTACTAGACTACGTCTGATAAGTTTGTTTATACCAATCAAAAATAAAATGAGCAATCTGACAATTATATGTACTCTGATAACTAAAAATTGCAGAACTCATAATATTACCAAACATGAAATCATTAATAAATCTGCATGCCTTACACCTTCCATATTTAGTCAACGTGTTTGCTTGAATTCCTTTCCATTACCACCTTTAAATTATATATAATTCTAAAAGAAAATGCAGGTATTCCACCCAACTTATTCCAAATCATTGAAGATGATATTCTACCTATTAAATTTAGGTTGAATGAAGGCCATAAGTAGAAACCATTGCCTTAGTAAAGTTAGAATATATAACATTAGTATCGCTAAACTCTCTCATAAACCTTAAATTAGCTGCCATTTTCAGAATGGCTTGAAACTTTATCACATATCACGCTTAAAATTTCATCTGGATGACAACTTTCTTTTAAATGTTTAAAAAAATTAATTTCCTCTAAAAATCATGCTTATCTGAAGTTAATCAAAAAATACTAACCATCTGCCATTTTACCAAACTTCTTTTTGTGACATAGCATGGGTGTGTAGGTAAGAATTACTTAAAGCTGGTTGTAAAAGTGAGATTCAAAACATTTGCCAATCTCATTTTTCAAAGCCATTATCAAGGAAATTAATTCTATCAATGCTACAATTCATAATGAAATGTAAACAGTCTGTATATGTATGAAAACTTCCACAAATATCTTGAATTCACAAATATCTAATAACTACAACATAAAAAATGTCATGCACAAGCCAGGTGTTTAAACCCATATGATGCTTGAAAATAGTTAAAAATGAAATTCTGCTCCCTGACCTAAAGAATAATATTTGTGAACACTGAGGCCACAGATGCTCCCATTTCTACTCCTATTCGCCCTCAAAGTAAACATAGTTGTTATTTAAATCTGTCTACATAAGTTCATATAAAAACAATATCACAGTGTAAACATAGAGTGTTAGTAGATATTTCTTTGTAAAACCACTGTAATCCAATTGCTTGTGGGATACTAGTAAAAAGATCCTTTATAGCTAAGGTGAACAGAATACTACCACTAAACTATCGTCATTGATAAAGTAAGCTTAAAATGGCAGAAATTATATATTCGTTACCATTATAAACATTTTCAAAACAATGGTAACATCAATGGCAAAAGGCACGTTTCTCAAACCATGTCATCACACCTGATCTAAAATGGTGGTCCACAATATTATTATGAACTTTAAGAATGCTAAAAATAGTGGACAATGAAAGGTTTCTTAACTAGTAAAAACTTCATCATTATTTAGCTCTTGTTCCAAATGTAAGTTATTCCAATAGTGATCTAGTTAGAGCATGCAGGATTGTCTACTTCCTTAGATATTATTCTGCATGGTTTTTATCCATAAGAAAATCAAACATTTTCTCTCAATAAACAAAATGATCTATACCCCCCACAAAAAAATTAGGCTTCAGAATATGCTAAGACTTATCAGTTAGCAAATATGTTAATACATCTTTTTTTTTCTTTAGTTAAAATATAAAAACCCTTATTTCTATCCTGGCTCAGCTTTCAAAATTCAACTTCACATAGTTTTTTAAATGTGTACATGGAAGGATGCAATAGTGTATTAAAAATATTCTTACATTTAAGCCTACATGTTAAACATTCAAAATTGCAGTGACACTAAAAATAAAGTAAAAGTTCAATTTTCAAGAATATAACATTAAATCAATAATTGGTTTAGTAAAGTTCTTGTAGGAAAAAAAAATTGCAACTGTGCTCAAAGAGCTGAAAGTCTAAGTCTGTGATCAGTGAATAAATAAAACTGTAAACAGTATGTCCATTTTTAGTAATATAAACCTGACCAGTTTCTTGATCAGTCTTGACATCTCGAATTGAATCACTGTATTGTGTTCCATAACTACAGTAAAATACACCAAAATCAGTAAAATGTTCACCATTAGTGGGAAGGTGCATCTAGCACAAAGCTGCAATGCCAGTAGCTGCTAATTCTCCTCCTGCCTCTACCACGTCCCCAACTAGTTACCATCAATTGACATGATGGCGTACAAGGATGCCTTCCTAGTTGTCTGTGTGATCTCCTTGGTAGTTCTAAAAAAATCAGTGGAACGTTTGCCTGTAATCAAATTATCACCAAATTAAGCCAATCATTTAAACAAGATAAATTCCTATCTACCTTATCTTTAACTCTACTGTTTTGATATTCCAATTTGTGTGTAATTATCTTTTTCTTCCACAGCCTAACTACCATAATTTTCTGTTCAACTTGATTAAATGTTGCATTAAATCCATCTTATTTAACAGCTTAAAAGATGCTCGTCCATCAGAGAATAAATAATAAGAGTTGTTTCTTTTTGTTAAACTGTGTTATTCCTCCTAAAGGAAGGGTTGCCACAAGACTCACAGTGAGGATTACTTCTTTGTAGTAACCAGTTTTAGTAATTCTTGATAATAGGAATAACTGCAGTGTAAATAAAAAAGTGAGATTTCATAAGTAGCAGCAATGTCTATATGGCAAACAAAATAGAAAGAGACATAGAAGAGGTAAAAATAGAAGAAAATGAATCAACACATTTTCAGTTACATAAGATACTACAGAATCTGTAAGCTAGTTGTTTCTAAAGTGGAATGAATATTAATGTTGTGATATATTGCACATGTAGTAGGAATACTGATATATAACACAAGTGAACCAGAACAGAACAGCTGCTAGAAGCACACTTTTCAGTAAACGACCATCAGCATAAGGTTAAAATCTTCTTCTTTATTACATCCAGTAAAAGAACGAAATGAGCGCTTTCGCGTATGTGCCATACGCTTCATCAGATTTCATTATACATTAAAGCAGCTCAGTTTATATAGTATGGTTCACATTTCAATTAACACAATTAACATAATTACTTTATCAATTGGTAGCACCTCTGTCTTTTTCTAAAAGGTATAGCTAGCGCCTAAGGCAATTTTGAATATATGCTTGTGAACTATAGTAGCACCTAACAATTCATTGATGCTACTTCTAAGTATTATTAAATCAGTTCATATAGATATCAATCTACATAAAGTATTATATTTCATATAATAAAATAGAAATAATACAAATAAAAATATAGGAACATAAATAATAATAATATTGATAGTCAAGTTATGAATTATAGATTCTACCCTTTAATCTAAAAGCCACAAAACAAGCCAGTGGCATCCATATTTATATTTGCACCCTATATATAATAAAGCAAATAAAATATCTCAAAAAAATATCTCAAAGAAGACATCTAAATACATAGTAATAAATGAATATATTATTTGTTAAAGTGCTAGTGCCTATGCATCATTATAGATAATCCTACACATATATAAATATAAATATAAATATAGATATATGTGTTATACATCAAATGAACTATATCCAATAAAATATCTAAATGAACACAATACATACAATGTTTTATTAAAGTGCAAATGCCTATAAATTATTACAGCTAACCTTATCAATATATAAATATAAATATAAATACCTATTTTAAAACCATGATGCTGTATTGTTGCAATATAAATATGTATCAAGTTATGACAAATAGATCAAAAATAATAACATACCAATCCATGCATATTTAGTATTTCTATATGGCCTATATTGCTTAGTATATCCTAAAGAAAGAAGGAGGGGGAATTAAAAGGGGGAAGGGGGGGGGAAGGAGGTTACATGCACATATGAATCATATTATTTTTCTTTTAATTTTTCTTTAATATAGGCTTCATAGGAACATATTGGTTCAAGCCAGGTGGATGATGTGCTTTCATTTTTAATATCCAATATAATTCTCTTTGTTCAAGTATATTAACTGTATCTCCCCTATTCCAATCTTTATCAATAATTTGTAGTACCCTAAATTTAAAGCCATGTGTTTCATACTGCTTTACATGCTTTGCCAAAGCATTAGTTTCATTATTTTTCTTCATATCATATACATGATTGTAAATTCTTTTCTTAAATTCTCTTTTAGTGAGCCCTATGTAGAATGCTGAGCACTGTTCACATGTTGCTAAATAGACAACATTACAGGTATTGCATGAAGCGTAGAAGCTAGGTTTAAACTCATAGTTCAAAACAGGATGTGTAAAGTTCTGAACCCCTGAAATGAACTTACACATATTGCATTGGCTGCATGCAAAGGTTCCTTTATTCAGATGGGGCTCTAAAGCCATAGTCATTTCTTTTTTATATGTTTTACATAATAGCCTTTTTAGGTTCTTGTTATTCCTATATATGAACCTGGGGGTTTCCCCTACTAATTTTACTGTTCTATCATCTATTGTCAACACCTGCCAATGTTGTCTTATAATTTCTATAATTCTTTTGTTATCATTAGTATATGTAGTAAGAAATTGTATCCTTTCTTGATATCTTGAATGAAATCTTTTATTATTATGTCTCCAGCCATCTTTTTCTACCTGGGGTGTAGCTTTAGCATCTATTGTCTTAATTATTTGTTCTCTTGTCTCTTTAACCATCCTTTTGTCATATCCCCTCTCTACGAATAATTTCTCCATCAAATCTGCTTGTACTCCCAGGTCTAACTGTTCTTTGCATATCTTATTTATTCTAGTAAACTGACTTCTTACTATGCCTCTAAAGACATGCCTAGGGTGCATGCTATCGTAGCTTAGTAAAACATTTTTCCAGCAGCTTTTTCTATATATGCTAGATATATATATTTTTTTTATGTAGTAGGAATATTAAAGTAAATACACTTTGGAAAGCAGCAATAAACTGAAGTTAAATCAAAGGAGCAAAGTAATATATAGACCTTTTGTACATAGAGATGAAAAAATAAGGAAACAACTTAGCTGTAACTTTAATAAAAACAGTGTTTTTTTGTAAATGAAATTAGTAAATGAATTTTGCTTGTTGTCAAATATTAGGTAAAAGAGAAATTTTTAGAAATGAAGGTACTTTTGTCAGTGCTGATTATGCCTTCAGTCTTGTATTAAATGCTGGATGGAGAATGAGGGATATGAATAGTAATAGGAATTGCAATCAGCCTTCACACCACCTTCGTCAGTGATATTCACAAACTCAAATCATTCAGGTACACTAAAGCAATGGAGGGTATTCTCTGCTCCCTTATGAGAAAACAATGACAAAAAACATAAAAGAGGACAATAATTAACTATGTTATAGAAATCAGATAGGCTAAACCCTTGGTTCTTACTTTTCTGTGGCCTCCTCAGGTGATCTGTGCCTTGCCTTCTAAGCTGTCTCAGTACTTACATTCCACAACCGCCTTTCCTCAATAAGAAAACCTCATCAGTTAATACCCATTCCAAAATATTAGTTCTCCACCAAAATATGAACAAGTCCTAATTCAGGGGGAAAAATCTTCTCCAAGTGCATCCCTAGGCTGGAACAAACTTGCCCTACATATTTTATAATGTAATAGCAACATTCAGACTTCATTTAGATGAATGGATGTGATCCTGTAAATTCATGCCATGAGTCACTGGCTACAGACTTTGAGTTATGTCATTGGAAACTTTATACCATCTCAGCCCTCGTTACTCCTTTTCTGCTTCTTTCTTACTGCATTTCCTTCAGCTTCTATTTCTTTTCCCTCTAGATTAATCTGAGCAGACTAGACTCTGTCTATAGTTTCAAGATTAACTCTTTTATTATCATAATCTTCTCAACTATTAGTTTACTTTCAAGGGTTCTTTGTCTGTGGCATTGTTGGCAAACTTACAATGGCTGACATACTTCTGACAGCGTCAGAATAAAATGGGCAAATGGAGTATGCAGGGTCTGAGCTGTCTGTCCTGCATTGCAGGATTTAAAAAACTGGTCATGATTCATAACTTGTTGATTTGCCACTCATGAAGATAATTTGCTAAACATGCAGCAGTAACTGTTTATGTACATACAGATGTGTGCATGCGTATATGTGTGCTAGGGTGGGTGGGTGGGTGTGTATGTATGAGGATATATGGGATATGATGCATAACAAAGGAAATAGCTTATCTAGGTTCCATATTATATATTCATATAATACATTGTATGACAAATGTATATATATATATATATAAACATACATACACACACATATATATAGCAGTCTGCATGTCCTCCGTGTGGGTTTCCTGCAAGTTGCCTGGTTTCCTCTCACATTCCAAAGACATGCAGTAGCTGGATTGGATACTCTAAATTGGCCATAGAAGTGAGTGCACATGCGAGTGTGTGATATATAATGCTATATGGAATATACCATGCCAGTGTTAGCCGTATGGTGGTGTAAACCATGGCTCTAGATGATTGTTACTGTTAAGAGACATCCTGACCCCATGTGCAAAAATGGGAAAAAAAGGGGTTGTGGCTGGCTGGATGGATATATATATATATATATATATATATATATATATATATATATATATATATATATATATATCTTATACCTCAAATCTTTTATTCATGCATATTTTCTATATTTTATTAGTTAAAATTGTTTTCCACTGACTTCAGTGGGCTGCAGCTTGTCTGTACGTTGTTAAAACAGGCTTTAGATAGTTTGCATAGCTTTTATAGAATTTTAGGAATTAAATATGTGGGTAGCTGTGGTTCTGAGGCTTTTTTTTTCCTTTTTTTAGGTTTTATGTTGAATCAGTTACTTTATGATTTTGTTTTTACATGTGTAATGCTAGTTATCAAGGATTTGTAAGTTTTATACAACTGTTTTAGTTTAACCACTATTACTTTAGATTATTAGAATCAGGTCTCTTTGATATAAATGAACATTTTCAATTGGCTAGTTGTGGTTAGAGTTTTATTTTATTTAAAATGTATTCTTTTTTAATCTTTATTTCTTTTCGGTATTGACACATTTAATTTCAAAGGGATTGCCATAAGTGGGAAATGTTTTTTTGGGACTGTGAGTATATTTTTGCGTACATTTTTCTTACTTTAAAGTAACTGGATGATCCAGTCTAAGTTTTACTTCATTTTCTATTTTATGTAAGTAAATGTAGATTTTGGTTTTCAGATTTTGATCCAAGGTATTTTGGGTGTGCACGTTTGCTCTCTATATGCAGTCTGTGAAGTTTAAGATTTGTTTTTAGTTAATAGCATACATATATTAGGTTTAGGTTATTTTTTAATCAAAGTGACAATGGTGTAATCATGGTAATAAACTTTTGACAAGGTGCAATTGATGATGATAAATGTCTAATAACATGAGAAGGGTGATAATAAAGATTTATATGTTTTGCACTGAGCAGACTACACAAACATGTTTATCATACCCACCTGTATATCTGAGACTTCAGGATCAATTATTTTTTATTTATTTATTTTATTTATTTTACATTTGTTTACCGGGATAGTCCGACTGGATACATGTCCATCTTCAGCGGATGCCTGGGGAGAAAATCTCCAAAAAATACATTCAACATTTTTACAGTTTAAAACACAAAATAATCACAAATAAAAAGATTTGTACACAAATGTAAACAAACACAACAAACAGATATATACAAACAAATTATTACATTTTTACTTGGAAAATTCTAGTCAGTCTTTTTAAGAATGATAGGGTATTGAATGCCTAGTAGGTTAACCTGGTAATAGATCCAAGAAGATCATAGGATATATAAGTTAAGAAACGAAGTGTTGGCAGAAGTCCTCCATCTGTACACGAGTGATAGTTAGAGTTAGTCTGGATTAGGACAAGGACATAGCCATCGTTTTTTAAAGTACTGAATCAGACTTTTCTTAAACTGAGGTAGAGAGAGTTCAGATGTAAGATCAGCAGAAAGAAAATTCCAGGTTTTGCCAACAGAGTTAGCAAACAGAGATTCTCCAGCTGTGTTGTTAGATTTGAGAGTTTGAACTAGTAGTCTTTCAGATGACCAAAGTGCACTAAGGTTACTGTAGGGGGTGATGAGCTTTGTAAGTACAGGTGTATTATCTGGTTGTTAGAGGATCTTGTGTGCAACTATTAGTTGGTTAACCTGAAGTAAGTTAGGCAGTTCAAGCCATCCTAGTAGATTTAGATTATGACAGTGATGAGTTATGTAGTCTGCATCAGTAGAACGTCTATCAATGTGATTATAGCTGCTAAAAAGCTTATTAAGGTCAGTTTTGCTGAGGTATGTAAACAGAAGTGAAGCATAGAGGAGGGTGGAGAGTAGATGTGTTCGAGCAATTAATGTTTTGCTAATGGCATTAAGAAGGGCTTGATCCTATATAGTGAACCAAGCTTTTTATTAACTGTTTTAATAGTTTTATTGATATGCAGATCAGATTTAAGGTTATTATCTATTATAACTCCTAAGAGTTTGGTTGAGGAATCTCTCAGAAATAATGGTGCCGTTGTTGGATTTTAATGTAAAGGTCATAGGGGTAGACCTGCGAGTGGGAGAGAAAAGCAGCAGTTTGGCTTTATTAGGATTTAACATGAAACAACAGTTAAGGAGCCAATTTTCAACTGTGTTAAAAGTATTTTAGGATAGAATCTGCAACTTTGTAGGTGAAGTGTAGGAGCATACTAAAGTGGAGTCATCTACATATTGAATGCATGTTGCATTTGGGATGACCTTATATAAATCATTGATGAAAATGGAAAATAATAGTGGACCTAGTATGGAGCGGTGGGGTACTCCGAGGGTGATGGGTAAAAGGGTGGATAGTTTGCTCTGCCATAGGACAGCCTGTTGTCTACCACTGAGATAGGATTGAAACCAATGGATGGCCTTGACTTCTAGGGAGATGGATTTCAAAGTGTTTATGAGTATTTGGTGGTTTACAACATCAAAGGCTTTCAAAAGATTGAGAAAGATAACAGAGGAAAGTTTATTACTGTTTTGTGTTGGTTAATGACATTAGAGAAGGAGAGGAGGGCTGAGGTTTGTACTATGGAATGGTCTAAAGCCATGTTGGGTGTTGCCTAGAAGATTGTTATGGATAAGGTAGCTCAGGAGTTGATTATGAATGCATTTTTCCATAATTTTAGCCAAGGATGACAGGATAGCTATGGGTCTATAGTCTGATATGTCAGTAGAGCTGCCCCCTTTATGGAGTGGGATGACATGAGATATCTTCCAGATGGAGGGGATGTATGCTTCAGTTATAGTTCTATTGATCAGGATAGTAATGGGGTATGCTATGGCATCTTCAGCTTTTTGTAGATATTCTGCAGGGAGTAGATCAGCCGACAGGCTGGTAGGCCTTAGTTTCTTAATTAATGGACAAAAGATGTGCAAACTGGTTTGAAGTTAAAGGAGAGTTGGAATCTGGGTGCAGTGGCTGGAGAATATGGGCATCTGGGGAATAATTGGTTAGCTAGGTTCTGGATAGTTGTTGCAAAGAAGCTGTTAAAGGTATTGGCAATTTCTTCTGGGGGGGTTTGGTTAGAATCCAAGGGGGCAGGAGTAGAGGATTGTCCTGGACTAACAAGTTTGTTTATACCCACCCAAAACTTTTGGGGCTTGTTTTGATGTTTTTCTTGTAGATGACAGTAATAGTTTTACTAGTCTAATGTGGTGGATTTTTTTGTTTCATTTCTTAGCTGTCTGTATCTAAGCTGATCTGTGGGGTTTTTTGTGGTCTGCGAAGTGGCCCAAGCCCTATTTCTAAGTAGCATTTTTTGTCTGGTTTCTTTTGAGAGCCAAGGAGCAACTTTTGTTTTGGTTCTAATAGTCTGTGCTGGTGCATGGGTGTCAAGGATGGATAAGAATTTGGTATTAAAGTAATTTACTGCATCTTCAAGTGGTAATTGTTTCAAAACTGACCAATTGCAAGATTTGAGTTTATTTTGGAAATTCGAGCAGTTGAAATTCTTATTGTTCCTTACTGTTTTAAAAATGGACTGGCTGTGGATATCAGCTTTTTGCCTGATTAAATAGGTGAGGAGATGATCACTTACATCATCAGGCAAGGACCCACTCTTATATTTGAGGGGATGGATGTTAACAAGAATCTAATCCAGAATACTTACTTTATTGTTGGGTTTACTGATCCGAGTGGGGGAGGATACGACCTGTGAAAATCCATAAAGGTTTATGCGGTGAGTGGAGGGTTCTGAGGAACACATGTTCCAGTCTATGATGAAGTCCCCAAGTACAATGGTTTCTTATGGTTAGTTGCTGGATAATCAATGTAGGATATCTTCAAGGGTATTTATGTTATTGCCAGGGGGAATATACACACAGATGAGATTTATACATTTATTCTTATTAATGTGGAGCTTAGTGATAAGCATTTCAGCATTGCCAAATAGGGATGTTTGCAGGGCATTATTGGACACTTCAAGCATGGATTTGTACAGAACAGCTACCCCACCTCCCTTCCTATTGGTTTGATCAAGCTTTAGGATGTTATAGCCTGGTGGTATAATTTCATTATCTGAAGTAGAAGGTTTTAGCCAGGTTTCAGTTTGACATTTTATATCTGGGGAAAGAGCATCTAAGAGGGCATGTAGGTGTTGAATCTTATTGTTTACAGTTCTGACATTTAGGTGACTGATCAAGAGTGAGTTTGGGGGTTTGTCTAAGATTTGTGTAGTAGTGGGACAGTTAGTAAAGGACTGAGAGCCAGTGTATGAGGATGGGCCAGGATTTGGGTAGATATCTCCATCCAGGGTTCCTGTCAGCAGACCGAAGACGTATGTTTTTGAATGCATCTTGGTCGAACTGACAAAACCAAAACTGCAAAATATCGAAGCGGCATGTAAGTGAATTCTTTCCTTGGGAAAGAATTTGCTTGGCCACTTTGGTACTTTGCCATTTTCAGCACTGTAGTGTGGTCTCGCAGTTGGTATATTTAAGTAGGGGGGTGTGGGCGGCATGTTTTAATGTGCTTTCTTTCTTTTTTTTTTTTTTGTTAAAACAGCGATTTTTTCCCAAGGGAAAAAAATCGCTGTTCTGACAGTTCGATTTTGTAAGCTTTCACTTACATGAGATCGATTAATCACCGTTCGCTTACCTAAGCGTTCAGTGATCTAATATAGACCCCTCCATTCATTGTCAGGTTGCATTGTAATCTGATTGTGTGCTTCCAGATTTTAATTAATAGACTTTGGTATCTTTTAGTTTTAGGGTTGGCATATCTTGTTCGAATGGGATGCCGACACCTAGTAAGTAAGGAGTTAGGTGGGAGGAGATGTATTAAGTGTTCAAGCTTGTGGGGAGCTATATAAAGTGGAGGTTTGGCCTTTTGGGCAGTGGAAACCTGGGTATGTATTATATTCATAGGCAGTAAGAAGATATGGGACAAGCAGAAAGGATAACAGAGAGTACAGTGGTAGTATT
The DNA here is from genome assembly GCF_019279795.1 of Protopterus annectens. NCBI lineage: Eukaryota > Metazoa > Chordata > Ceratodontiformes > Protopteridae > Protopterus > Protopterus annectens. The sequence continues at coordinate 1,177,287,143 of NC_056728.1, read as the reverse complement.
TTAATTGGTTTCATTGCAAGTAACATTGGGATGAGGTTGGCTTTTACCCAGTTTAAACTATTTAAGATAGGATAGAGGGGATAAGTACTGAAAAGTCTATTGATGTCTTGGATATGGCTGTTTGCTTTTTATATAAATATATGTGTGTGTGCATGTGTGTGTGTCTGTGTGTGTGTGTGTGTGTGTATGTGTGTGTGTGTGTGTGTGTGTGTGTGTGTGTGTGTGTGTGTGTGTGTGTGTGTGTGTGTGTGTGTGTGTGTGTGTGTAAAACATGTGAGAGCTTGGTGTGTGAGATACATGAAATGGCTTGTACTATAGAGTTAAGGAACAATAGAAACCACGAAGAAGATGGTCAGGATACACCAAAAATTATTCCAAAACTTTATTAAATGAAATATAAATCTCAGTCTCTAGTGGCTTGGCTATAAAGCCTTTACAGAGTATGATCTTTTAACACAAATATACCCACATAAATACCTTTAAAACAATTAAAGACAATACAATAATTGAAAACAATTAGAACAGTCAGATTATATATCTCCAGTTACAATCATTATTTAAACCTTTAGGAGATAAAGTATCAAATTTTAGTATAAATATTAACTCTTTTCTTAAAAGAATATGTTTAATATCACAAATGTCAAAAGATTTAAGAATCACTTGTTCCAGTATTGTAGCTTGCAAACCTAATATTTCTCCATTATAACAATTCTTAAAGTGAACAGCTGTTCTTTTACTCACATGGAAAAAGGCCTTTTAGTCTCTCCAATGGGAGACATTAAGAAGGGTAAAATAGAAAGCTCTGTAGCTGTTCACTTTAAGAATTGTCATAATGGAGAAAAATTAGGTTTGCAAGCTACAATACTGGAACAAATTCACAGGTTCATAGGTAGGTACTAGGCTATCAGCCCTGGAGCCTATATAAACCTAGCCAAAAAGGTTCCCTGGCTTTCGCCACCCAAGAAAATTGTTTTCCTGTGCCCCTGTCAAGCAGTGCTGCAGAAGTGATCCCCAGGGTGAATTTTCGATTTGCCATCCACTTGTCAAGATTTTTCTTAAAGAGGGCCAATGAGGAGCTTTGCTTGACATGAATGGGTAGTTTGTTCCAGAGTACAGGAAGTCTCTGGGACAGGAATCTATCCCTCCAGCATATTCTGTTTATTGTGGTGACAAGGATTAGGTCCCTGGAGCGTGTGGTTCAGAGAGACTGGGATTTCTTTAAGTGTAGCATGTCCAACAGCTCTGGGTTTGACATGGCTTTGTATGTTAGGCAGAGGTCACCTCTGAGAAGGCAAGATGCGATGAGTAGAGCTGGAGTTTTTTGAGACAGTCTGTGTATGGCATCTGTTTGAGGCCGGTAATCCTCTTAGTGAGGTATTTATGTCGCCTTTCCAATTGTTGTAGTTGTCTTGTGAGATACATGCCAAAAAGGGCATTGTACTCTATAATGGGTCTGATGAGGAATGAGTAGAGAGGAACACTGACCTCCTTTTTTCTTGAGGAGAACCCTTTTGTGATGAGGTGTGCCATGCAGAAGGATTTCCTGACTAGTGTGGCAATGTGGTTATCAAAGGAGAGACTACTGTCCACCTGTATCCCGAGGTCTCATCACACTTTCAGTGTTTAGTGAGCTACCACCTATGTGGTAGTTCATGGGTACTGAGTTTTTCCCAAAGGGGATGACAATGCACTTCTTGGCACTGAGCTTGAGGACATGACTTTGACACCAAGCATCTGTCTCTATGATGCCCTTTTGTAGAATGTCTACATCATTAGGTGATTCTATTATGGCTCCCAGTTTGCAGTCATCTGCCAAGTTTGTTAGCCAAAGACCTTCTGTGTTGGCCTGCACTTCAGAAAAGTAGATGCCGAACAGGACAGGACCCAGGACTGAACCCTGTGGTACTCAACTCGTTACTGGTCTGAAGATGGACTTGGAGCCGGCTACTTTTACTGTGTGTTTTCTGTCAGTGAGCCAGTTGGCCACCCATCTTGTGAAATCGGGATTTATGTCCAGTTTAGTGAGTTTATCTATAATTCCAGAGTGGGGGAATGGTATCAAAAGTCTTGACGAGGTCAAGATAGGCTGTGTGCACTATCTTGTCCTCATCTATGGCTCTAGTGACTGCTTTAAAGAACTCAATCATGTTTAGTAGACATGATCTGCCTTTTACTAATCCAAACTGAGTGGGGTCTAGGGTTTGGAGGTTACCTATGTCTTTGTTTATAAGCTCTAAGATGATACATTCCATGGTCTTGCAGACCAGACTCATCAGGCTAATGGGGCGGTAGTTTCTGAGGTCCATGGTGGCACCCCATTTGTGGAGTGGGATAACCGTCGCTGTGCGCCATTCAGTAGGCAAATAGACTGAGGTGAGGCTATGATTGAACATGGTACTCAAGTGGGGTGCCAGTTTGTTCTGTAGTTCATGCAGTATGCAGCCCGGGATGTTGTCTGGTCCCATGGATGCTGTGTTCTTGGCTTTGGAGAGTGCGGTTTTTACATGTCCGTCCGTGAATACAGGGGCTTTGCATTCTTCTGGTATTAAGATGGGCCATTTGGAGGGTAAGATGGGGTGATGTTAGCACTAAACCTATCTGCCAGGATGTTGGCAATATCAGTTGGTTCTATATATTTAGTGCCATTGTGCTGTAGCTCAAGAGCAGATCTGAGTGTTGCCATTGATATTCTTGACATAGCTGCAGAATGCTTTGTGGCTGTCTTTGGAATCAGTGATGATTTTATTTTCATTACTGGCTAGTGATTCTTAAACCTTTTGCAATTTGCGATATTAAAAGGTATTCTTTAAAGAAAAGAGTTAATATTTATACTAAAGTTTGATACTTTATCTCCTAAAGGTTTAAATAATGATTGTAACTGGAGATATATAATCTAATTGTTTTTGTTTTCAATTATTGTATTATCTTTAACTGTTTTTAAAGATATTTAAGTGTGTGTGTGTGTGTGTGTGTGTGTGTGTGTGTGTGTGTGTGTGTGTGTGTGTGTGTGTGTGTGCGTGTGCGCGTGTGTGTGTGTGTGTGTGTGTGTGTGTGTGTGTGTGTGTGTGTGTATTAAAGGATCATACTCTGTAAAGGCTTTATAGCCAAGCCACTAGAGATTGAGATTTATATTTCATTTAATAAAGCCTTGGAATAATTTTTAGTGTATCCTGACCATCTTCTTTGCGTTTGCTTCTGAATTCTGCCTTTCTCGTGTTGTCTCAAAGAGTTAAGGAACAACTTTCAAAACAAAGGTTTTATTTTAATACAGTTTTTTGACAAGTAGAAAAAGACCATTTTTAATCAAGGCCTAATTTCAGAGAAGCATTTATAAATATAAAACAAGATTGACTGTTGTAGTAAACAACAGAAAGGTATATAAAAATCATAGCTTGCTAGAGCATGATAGGGCAAAATGAGCAGTCCATGTCCTCTGTGTAAACTTGCAAGCTGAGAGTAAAGAAGTAAAATTCAAACAGATAAAGGACTTTAAGTATTCATAGTGATGCAACTACACTTACAATATCTCAGAAATCAAAATTTAGAAATGGATATAATTTTTGCTTTGGTTGGTTGCTATTGTTCAGGTATTTACTAGTGATGAATTTATGTATTTACTTATTTGCAGTAGTTAATACTTGTTTCCTAAGTATTTTACATTTTAAAATAAAATCAGAGTCATAATCTGTAAAACAAAGTATTGAATGCTTACATAAAAAATACACAAAGAGTAAACCTATACATAAAAGTCAGTATCAAAAAATCTGTTAAAATGCAAAGTATCATATCCATTTGGACATAAATTCCCTTTTATAAAACATGATATTCTAGGGTCTTCTAAAGGAGGCCTGGGAGTCACAAACCCCAATGACAGAAGGTAGCCGACTCCAAAGGATGTTTGTCAAATATACAAAATGCAGTCATCCAGAACATTGAAACCATTCATTGGGGGGAAAAAACTATCAACCTCCACAATGTTGACTTTAACGGTCTGTCTCGAACATAAGGTACCAACAACCCTGTAAATTAACCAGGTACCATTTTCTGTATGGCTTTACATGTTCAGTAATAAAGTCTTAAAAAGTAAACTGATAGTGACAGGAAGTATGTACGTATTCCTCAAACTTGGAGAAATATGACAACTGTAAGAACAGTCTGCTCACAACCTTGCTTTGGAATTTTGCACTTTCCAAAGGCATGTAAGATCACCATATGAGAGAACTAGGCAGAAAGCATTAAGGTAATCAACATAAATTGGCACAAATGCATTTATCACTGTACCAAAGTCTGTAGATGGAATAAAATTCTGGATCTGTGTAATGTTTTTCACATGGAAACATGATGTCTCGATTAAAGCTGACACATAGCTTTTCAGTCTGTCATCAAGAACAGCACCCAGATCATGGGTTTGCACAAATACCAGCAGATTCTCCCATAAAATAATAAGGATGAAAAGAGGGGAATATTTGTGGGTATTCATTGGCATGTGCCTGAATCCCTTTTCCCTTTGCTGTGGTGAATATCTAACACTTGCCTGGCAACTAAATGGAAACTGTCTCCAAGCATTCTGCAATTAGTATAAAATCTGATAGGCATTCTTAGTAAAGACCAAGTAAAACTAAATGTCATCAGCACAGGATTGAGAAAAAATGTCTAATCTCCTACGTGTCTTTATTAAAGGCAGCAATTAAACCATGAGTAAAAGAAGTGACAAGACTGAACCCTGTGTCACCCCCACATTCCAGAGAGTAGCTACCATAAGAATAAAATCCAGACATAACCCTCTGAGAGCAGTCCCAAGAGCTTACAGACAAACTAGTCAAGCATTCCAGAAAAAATGCATGAAGTTTTGGGATGTTTAAGCAAGGTCCCATGACCAAGATAGAATATGACCATTGATCTTTGGCTACGAGAAGGTCATTTGTAAGTTGAGTGAGATCTAAATCTTGACTGATAGGGATGAGATAAGTTGTGAGATAAATAACACATTTGCATGAATACCATTTTCTCTTTAACTGTGTCTATAAAAGGAAGGTACTGACTTAGAGAAGAGACTGGACAATAATTCCCCTGATGGTCTTGGTTCAAAGATGTTTTTTGAGGGAGGGGTAACCAAGCCCTCATTTAAAATACATGGAAAAACTGTCACACTCAAAAAAATAATGGAAAACTTGGACAATATTTGGTCCAGGCAAGACTTTTCCTGCTTGGTTGAACCAAAGTCTAGTCTATAGTAAGAAGAATGCAAGAAGTAAAAACACTAGGGAACAAGAACACTGCATCAATGGGCCTAGACAATATCCCAGGATGCTTTCTAAATAGCATGAAATGTGATCTAGCAGGTTATCTGGAATTGCTATTTATCTGTAGTCTCCAAACAGGCTTCTTGCCTCATGAACGGAGAATAACAACAGTCATCTCTCTGCACAGAGGTGGGGCCATCTATAGACACTGGAAAGTACAGTATCATAAGGCTCACCTGTCTCATATGCAAAGCCATGGAAAGAATTATCATGGAAATGATCTCAATAATGACATAGGAAACCTACAGACACTGGACCCAACCCAATTTGGTTTCATCACGGGCTGGTTATGACTACTTAACCTGATGAACTTCTTTGACATGGTCACCAAAGCAATGGATGAGGTAAAAAGGGTTTACATTGTTTACCTTGACCTGGCCAAGGGATTTGACACCATTCCCTACTAGGACATTGTTGACAAACTTAGGAGGTTAGGTACTGTTGCTTTCGTGTTGGTACATGAATAAACAAGTCTCCGTGGGTTCTATTTAAGCAGCTTTATTCTATACAAACACATTACTGTAAAGCTTATTTGACTATGACTAAGTAACTTATATACAAACTAACTGATGTGATCATACATGCTCACTCACTGGCTGCTTCTTCAAAATGGCACTAGGGATTGCATGTGTCTGGAATATATACATGCACGCACAGCCTCACATGCTTCTTAACGACATAGCGTACACACATGCTACACTCTGATCTACATCCTCCCTCTTTGAGAAATAGATTATGAAATTTGCCTTGAGATATTTAGCATGAAGAAATCACAAATAATGCAGAGACATGCATTATACAATGCTAGGTACACATCTATATACAACCAAGTCCACGTTGCTGTGTATTTCACACTGGGTTTAAAAACTCGTCCAAATCGTGTGACATAAAATTGAGAATCAGTTTTAGCAAGTGGAACAGTCTCTGCAAAATGGTTGACCTGAGGAATGTTCGAATTACTATCTGGAACAGTCAGACTTTTGAACACAAACTGGTCTGGAAACAATGTCTGACTCAGTCTTTGATTTAGAATCTGCATCACAGATACAGTTTTGTGATTCCAATGGTGATGATTCTGGTATAGGAAGAAGATGTCTGAGATTCCTTCTATACTCTACACCCTCAGAGATTACCCAATAAGATCTCAGCTCGACACAGATGCCTGTTATCTGTCCTATTCAATCAAAACCTTTTGTTGTCTGGATTCGTACCATCTCTCCTTCCCTCAATGAAAGAAGAAATCTGCTCAATCTGTCATAACTGGATTTCTGGATGTTATGCTTCTTCAACAATTGCATCTTGATGGTTTTATTGTTTAGAGTTAGGCTGCAACAAACTTGATGAAAGAGGTAGCATTGGTCTAGTTTGTCTGGAAAGTAGTCTTTGAGCAGGTGAGCCCAAGAATATCATCACTGGGTATGTTTCTGAGAATAAGTAAATTAAAAAATATATTGGTCTTGTTATGTTTTGAACTTTCAAGTAATGGCTTTGCACTCTGTAATGCACATTCAGCTAGACCATTGGATTGAGGATATTTAGGACTACTTATGACAAGTACAAAGTCCCATTCTCTCACAAATTTCTGAAACAACTGGCTAGTAAATTGAGTATCATTGTCAGGATAAAGCTTGTGAGGACTACCATGAACTGAAAAATGATGTTTAGGCTTAGTGATAACAACTGTTGAGGTTAAGACTGGTAGTAGATCAATCTCAAATCCGTTCGAGTAAGAGTCAACGAAAACCAAATAGTGTTGATTATTCCATTCAAAGATATCAGTTTGTAACAGTAGGCCAAGGTAGTTCAGGTATTGGACTTAGCTGAAGTGGCTCTTTTTGCAAATGTGCTCTGCTACTATTACATATTGAACAAGAAAAAAGAACACTATCAAAGTCTTTAGATAATGAAGGCCAAAATACTAGTTCTCTTGCCCATCTCTTAGTGGATAATTAACCTGGGTGGCCACAATGCAAAATCTGAATATAAGTATTCATGCTGTAATGAAGCAATAACAACAATTTTAGGACCTTTGAAAATGATACTATCTTCCATCAATAATTCATTTCTGTAGGGAAAGTATGATTGCATCTCAGGAGATGCACTAGATTGTTTTGACCACCATCCGACATTGATGTAGTGATTGAACTTTTGTGAAATTCGACCAGCCATAGTGTGATCTCTCAACTCATGAAGTCTAATGGTGGAAAAATTATGCACTGACATCACATCAAAGTCAAAATTTTCAGTGTCAAGCAGTTCTGTTGTACTTCTATGTGATCTGGATAAGGTTTTGGCCAGGTAAAGTAATTTACTTTTAGCGGAGACCATTTTGAAATTGTACTTTTGTAATTTGAGCATCATGCTTTGAATCTTGCCAGAGCAGAATCCATAGATTTCTTTAGAATACTAACCAGAGGCTGATGATCAGTTTCAATTTGAATAGCTTGACCATAAATATAATCATGAAACTTGGAACATGCAAAAACTATTGCTAGAAGTGCTTTTTCAATTTGAGCATACTGCATCTCACTTTGAGTAAGCGTCCACGATGCATAGGCTACTGGTCTGCCCTCTTGAAGAATAACTGCACTAAGACCAAAATTAGAAGCATCACAGGATAGGACAACTGGTTTATTCATATCATAGTACCTTAATGTAGGGGGGGGGTAGCAATTTTCTGCTTAAGGTCATCAAACGCTTTCTGATGAAGTTGCAACCATGACTATACGACATTCTTTCATGTTAGCTCTCTTAATGGTGCTGCCACCTCACTGAAATCTGGTATAAGCTTCCCCAAATAGTTGAACATGCCCAGAAAACACTGTAAATTCTGCACATTTTCTGGTGCTGACATCTGTAAAATAGCTGTTTGTTTGTTTGGGTCAGGTTTTAAGCCTGTACTTGTAAACACATGTCCTACATAGGTTACTTCTGGAAGTCTGAATTTGCACTTCAGAGGACTGAGTTTCAAATGTCCTTTACGTGCTCTGTCTAGAACTTTCTTGAGGTTTCTGTCTTGCTCTGCTTCGCCATTGCCTCCAACTAGTAGATCGTCTACTATTATGGCATAAAGTTGACCTGAAAAAATTTGTTTCATTGTACACTGAAAAACTTCATTTGCAGAATTTATTCCAAATGACATCCTTAGAAATCTTTATCTACCAAATGGGGTACTAAAAGTAGTTAGAAAAGAGGATTTGCAATCAAGCATCATTTGCCAAAATTAACTATTTGCATGCAAAACAGAAAATACAGTAGCATTTGGTATTAGAGCTGTGACTTCCCTCTACTGTGCACATTGGATGATATGGCCTCTTTAATGCTTTGTTGAAATCTCTAGGGTCAATGCATATTCCAATTTCATCTGAGTCTTTCTTGTGAGTGGCTACCATGGCTGGCACCCATTCAGTTGGTTTTGCAACTGGACAAATCAAGCCTTGCTGCACCATCTTGTCCAACTGAGCTTTGACTTTATCTTGCATTGTTATCAGAACTCTTCTTGCTGGTCTGACCACTGGAGTGACTTTGAGGTCTAATTTCATAGACTACACAACTGGAAGCTTGCCCAACTTATCATCAAAAACATCAGCATACTCTGAGAAAATGGCATTTGCAAAACTTGAGCTTGGAACTGCTCTCACATGATGAACTTCTTTAGCAAAGGAAAGCAGATTCATTCTCAAGCTATGTTTGAGACCTAATAAAGATTGCACTGGTTGCTGGACTACATAGAATAATAAGTTGTAACAGTTCTCAGCCAAATAATAGGGATGTATTACTGAACCTTTGGTTTGAATTTCTTCACCTCCATATGCTACAAGTCTTGTCACATTGAGTTGTTCATTGGTTGTCACTTTTGCAAATGTATCTGCTGATATAACATTGCACTTTGATCCAGTGTCTACTCTGAGCTCTGTGGATTTCCCATTGATCCGAACTGTGCAAAACACTTCACTCCTTGTTAATAAGTTTACTGTGTCAACTCTTTCTCCCAGCACTAATACACCATGTACGTAGAAAGCTGGCTGATTTGGCTCTACCTGATCAACTTGTTTTCTTGTATGACCTTTCTTTACAACTGTGTGAGGCTTTCTTGACTTGCAAAACTTTTGAAAGTGGTTCCATTTCTTACACTTATGCCACTGCTGACCATATGCTAGACATTTCTGTCTTTTAGATTCATAATGTGCACCACAGTTTTGACAGTTAACAATAAAGCTAGACTTGCGGTTTGCTGACTCACACTTGTATGGCACTGAGATGGCAGTGGAGCTTGTACTTCTCCTGGAACTTTCTGGAATACTCAGCACCTTCTTTGGAATTCCTATGGATGCTCTTTGCTTAGGCCTATTTCTGCTTGCCACATGTTCCGTACTGTCTACATTCACTCTAGAGCTTACTGAAGCCATATTTTTGTCATTTGTAAGCATGTTCATGTGCCTTTCTGTCACCTCATGGATCTGACAAATCTCTGATGCCTTACTTAATGTCAAATCACTGTCACAAAGCAAAATCTTCCTCAAAGCAGCACTATTAATACCACATACAAGTCTATCCTTTATCAGCTCATCTTTCAGGTCACCAAATTGGCACGTTTTAGCCTTGTTCCTCAGGTCAGTTATATAAGCTGCAAATGTTTCTCCTGGCTTATGATTTCTTGTGTAAAACAAATGCCTCTCTAATGTAATGTTTAACTGCAGGTTGCACATTTCTCTGAACTTATGATTTAAACACTTGGGGTCTTCTCTGGATTCAGCTTGCACAACATTGCTGGTGGATAGACAAATGATCGCTCTCTTTCTATAGCCTCAGATCCTGCTAGATTCAGCAAACTAAATGCCCATGTGTGTGCATCTCTATCTGTATAAGCTGCTTGTATAAAAATATCGTACTCCTGTTCAAATATTCTCCAGTTCTGTGCAATATTTTGGTCAAACATAAGCAGTTGTGGTTTCTAAATTTGTCTGCCATATTAACACATACCAGCGAAAGGTCTTGCAAATACATACAAATACACACACACACACACACACACACACACACACATATATATATATATATATATATATATATATATATATATATATATATATATATATATATATATATATATATATATATACGTACATAAGTAATTGGCATAAAAATTAAATTTGATTAGCTCTCTTTTTCTTTACAACTGCAGTTACTTTCTTTGTGCATGTCGGTGTTGTGTGAATGAATAAATATGTAGTGCTTTCAATTGACTGGACTTTGCAAAATAAACCTCTTGGGCTTCTCAATGCTTTATTGTGCTTTGCAAAATACCTTTGCAAATTTCTTAATGCTTCACTGTGCTTTACAAAATAGCTCTTTAGTTTTCTCAATGCTTTGTGAAACTCAACAGAATAGCTTTTCAACTTATTTACAGCTTTACAGAGCTTAACGGATTACTTTTTCTAACTTTGCAATGCTTTTATGAACTTCAATAAGTTTCTCAGAGTTTGTGATGCTTTTATGAATTTCAATAAGTTTCTCAGACTCATTTTCTATATATTTCTCATGTCTGTTTAAATAAAACAGTGTGTTGTACAATAATTGTAGTCATGAACTTTCAAGTTTATGAAGTGCTGCACAGAAAGTGCATTCTGAAGTTGATTCAAATTTTGCAAAGTGGAAATGTTAGAACAAAATTCTGTGAAATGTTGCATACTTTATTCATATGCCAGGTGTGCTTACCAGGCAACGTAAACTAAATTCTGAATGGCATCCTTTGATCTTAAGATCCTGAGAAGCAAACATAAAATTATTTTTGAAATATTATTCAGCATAAAATATGCAAAGAAAATCCAAACATTTTAGAAAAATAGAGTATATTGAAATGGATTCAGGGGTTCCTGCTTTGGAACTTTAAAATATGGCTTAAGGCTTTAACAAAAGATATTATTTTTATATCCATCTTATGTACTACTACAGCACTGTCTGGATTTCATTGTGTGTAAAGCAGCTTACCTCTACCTCCTTTATTGCAGTACATACCTAAGACTTGCCATGATGCCTATTCCTCACAATTCTAGGCAAACAAGTGGAAACTATCAAAGTAAAGCAAATAACACTTATTTCTGAGTATGTCACAGAAGCATAACTATGGAAAGAGATAGAATGTCTGTTTAGACCTAAATTAATGATGTCATGTTGTCCCTATCTCACTTTCATTCTTGCTGGTTGGGTTTGAAGCCGATCCTTGGCTGTGACTCAGACACATACTAAAGCTTGAGAGCTTCTACTGGCTCGAGGCTAGACCCTATCCTAACATGCCTAGCAAGAGTTACCCAAATCTCATTTGTGAGAATGGTTTTCCATTTAGTCTTGTGAAATTTAGCATTTTAAGCTGTTGGTGAAACGAGATTCAGTGAAATGAGTTGTCAGTCTTTTGAAGTTTAGGTGATTTGGTCTCAGTGAAATGAATGTCAGTAAAATGGGATTTCGGTGAAGTGAAATAGATATATATATATATATATATATATATATATATATATATATATATATATGTATGTATGTATGTATATATGAAGCTAAAGCCACTGTCCTGGATGACCGTGGTAACCACATCTGTGCAAGCTGCTGTAAATTCTCACATACTTGATTAATACTTAGAACAGTTAGAAACAGTATTTATTTAAGTTAAAGTTTGCTAGGATTATTCAACAGTAGGTTAGCTTTTTCAATAAATATACTGTCTTTGCAGCTATTATTTGTGCATTTTTGTGCATTGCCTCAAACTCTGCATATGTATAAGGCCTATTAGCAGAGTCTTGATATCTTTATTGCTTAAGAAAGTTGTTAATTTTTCTCTCCTAAGATCTTGTGGCTGGTTATTTATTTATCTGTTATTTTTTTATCTCAGAAGTCATTATTTAGCACAGTAGGTTGGCAGGCTGTGGCATCCTTCTCCAAACCCAAATCACTTCAGATTTTATCATTTGAGTTATAGATTTTATGTCTGGCAGGATCAAGTGTATTATGGTAAATGGCATATTGTGTCTATGGCTCAGTAATCTGTGATATTGGCAGTACTATCTCATCAAGAAGAAGGGTATGGTGATTTTGAAAATTCTACCAGCCTTCCCTGGGAATTGTGTGTGTGTGTGTGTGTGTGTGTGTGTGTGTCTGTATGTGCGCTCACGTGTATTTATGTGTATGTGTGTGCATACATTAATGATACTCTACTGTCATGATTACAATGTGGATTTCAAGTTGCTAAGTGTTATGACATCATCATAGAAGAGCTCTGGTGTCACAGCAGCAAGCAACCTGCCTGTAAATATATTAGGAGTCAAATCTAGTTGAATTACCAAAGTCTTCATTTCCACTCAAAGGTATAATGAGAGTAGACAACATCAGTTGATGCTTTTGTTCATAGCTGCAGAAAAAGAACCACAAACAAAACAACTTTGTGGAGTGCATTTAACATCTTAGTTATATAGTTTGTAATCATTTCCTCTGGGGCACTGTTTCTTCAGTGATGGTAAACTGTGGAACATTTGTAGATTTAATTTTTAAATATACAGTTTTATGAATTATATAAGTAAATGTGTAACTGCAGCATCGATGTATTTGGCAATATCTATACATATAATATATAATACATGGAAATGAAAGAACTCAGTTTCTTGTACTAAACACTGCAGTAAACTTTACAGAAAATCTTGATTGCTACACAGCAGTATATATATATATATATATATATATATATATATATATATATATATATATATATATATCACACTGGACCATGTCAGCCACATCTATGCAACATTAGAACACTTCCATAGAGCAGTCAGAAATTGGTTGTAGAAGCTCTGCTGTTCTAAGAGGGGATTACAACTATGTGAAGTTACACATAACTAGTTTTTATGATAAATAAATATAGACCATCGAGAAAAGAAGAGATACAAGTTGTGCAGTATATTTCCAAAACAAATTCTGAAGTGGATCAGCTATAGAAAGACATCTAGAAAATATATTTGCTTTTGGCATGACCAAGACAGATCCAATGAAGCTATTAGAAAAACACTTCTGCTGAAAAACCTAGCAATGATAATGAAAACCTAAAATGAGCAGACAGAAATGGCACCCGTGAGGTGGTATCATTGTTAACACTAGTGTGCTTTCCAGTGAATATGCAAACGATATCAGTTAAATTACAAGAGAAAAAAAAATAAATTTTGGTAGTAAATAATCCAGAAGTCATGCTGCTTTATATAAGAATCAGGACCAACTATAATGATAAATGACATCTTTTCATTATTATAGCTACAAACTCACATAAGTATAGCTTGTAAATCTGTGAACACAGTAAAACAATGGATCTATGTAGTTTACAGAGGGCTGAAATTGATAGAGTATCCATGCACAGCCATTTATGGGAGATGTTCATGGCTCACTATAGAGTGTGGCTTCAGAAATATAAGAATGTACTGTGTACAGCAACAATGAACATATCTGGACATGACACATCATTCCCTGACCTTTCCCATTGTAAGCTTAACTTTGCTTTTCCTCCTCCTCATCGTCCTCTTCTTAACTTGTTCTACCCTCTAACCATGTCAGCATAACTTTCATCTGAAGATGTCCTTCATTAGCTTTGCTGGCACTCCTAGTCTGCTTTCAAGGTTTAGCTTTGCACAGTTTGAAAATCAGATGAATGTTTTTATTTTTGATTTTCTTTACTGGATTTGGAGCTCACATGCTGTGCTTGGAGAGATCTGGTACTGTCTCTGAATGTGGTAGCATACAGGGTGCCACTCATTCTGCCATCAAAAGGGTTGGGAGGGTGGCTTAATGGCTAAGGTGTTTGCCTTAAAAACACAAGGTGCAGGGTTTGAGTCTCACAAGGGATAATTGGCTAGGCTTAAAATTGCTCGCAAGGGCAGTTAGCTTAGTACTAAACTATGAACCTATGAACTATGAACCTATCACTAGAGCTATACCCACAGACAAAATGCCTTGACCCTTCCCTCCTCATACTGCCTAATCCAAAATGTCCCTGTTCACAGACAGCAATAGCAACAGATCCTTCAGTTTCAACTTCTTCTGAAGCTCTTATATAAAGTTACACCGATCATAACTTGTCATTTTTATCTTGGTCTTTGTTACCCTGGATTTGGTCTGTTGTTGATGGTTACATTATCACTACCCCTCACTATCCCATCCATGTAGATAACTGTAGTGATATTCAAATTGCAGAACTTAGAAGCCATTTTTTTAGTAACTCAGCTCTATCCTGTCCCACTTGGCTTTTTCTGTGGGTGTGATGCTAGTCAAACACAGATCACCTGGGTTGTAATCAGGGTTGTAGCTCTTTATGCCATAGATCCAGTAAGAAGAAAATAGTTTTGTGCAAGAATACAGACCCTGCTGTCATAAATTAAGTGTTTTGACAGGATATCAGACTCCCTTGCATTCCGCATGTGGAGAAAAGGTCCATCACACTTTCTTTTATTATCCTTGCTTTAAGTTCACTGCAATAGCCATCAAATAATTAAATTTGCATATAAGTAAAAAAAAAATACAAACACTAATAAATATGCCCTGCTGTTTCTCTGAGATGCTCTAACATTGTATTACCTACCAAAAAATTATGCTACACAAGCCTTCTTAAGTCATTACAAGTATATATCTAGACTGAGCTACTGACATGCTATCTATCTTGTCTATTGATTTAACACTGAAGAGTGACAAAGGAGAATACCTCTTGCCTGTCTCAGGTGTTTTTGCCAGGATTTAAATCACACCTACGAACCTTATGCATTTTACATTTTACCGCTTGCCTACCCTGGTGATCTCGCCAGAATCAAAATCACATCCACACACTCATATATTGTAAATTTCTTATGCAAAAACTAACTGGTATTTAAAGAGAAAATTACTTGCTAACCTATTTATGAACTTGTAAGGAAACAGCAACCACATTTACATGCATAGGGTTGACTTAATTTAGGAATAAATGTGTCTTCCTGTCCTGTCTGGAAATACATGCATGGTTCGGAGTCTCACAGTTTGTAATTTCGCATGTGAGGTTTCAGATGAAATCCAGCTCAGTTTGTTTCTTAAAATGAATGCCAAGTTCTCCAAAGCCTTGGCAATCCTGTAAACCATATGTATTCAAAATCTATATTATGAAACTTCATTCCCTAACAAAAGCCTGCATCATTAGATTATAATTTCCCTATAATAAACCTGAGTCCTCTGCTGAAGTGATCAGAACATTTAGCTCACACACAATGTATGATAGATTACTATATTTTGATAAATGCAAAGATCTGTACAGCAAGTTATATGTTAATTTTATGCTTGCAGCTGCACCCACTATAGGATATAAATATATTTCACTTTCCGATCCATTTGCTTTACTATAGCCTAAAGGTACATCAGTACAGACAACATTTGCAAGCCCTTTGATTTAAAACAAACTCTTGGTTACTGGTTCTAAAAGGTCACCAGAGATGTGGTGCATGCATTTTGAACCAATTACACATGACCTTCTGAGTCTTTTTAAACTTTAAATTTATTAAAAGGGTCTGAGTCCATCTGTTCTGTTAATGAAGAAATCAGTAGAAAAAGTACAACGCTTTCTATGACTATAGTTAACTTGCCATATATGTATTAGACTAAATACACAGCAGAGATCATCTCCTTGTGACATTCATTTGACTGGATACAAAATAAAATGAAGGCTATTTATGGAAGGAAGTGGATTTCATCCATTCATTTCTCTGTCTTAGAATTGCTTGCCACCTTTTGACCCCCTCAGTCACTACTGCATTGTTTATTCATGGAAGTAAAAGATTTAAAATTCCCAGCACTTCAGGACAGCTGATCACCTAATGTCGTATATTAAAAATAGTACTATTAAGAAGGGAAGAACACAAAATGTCCATAGCAAATTCATTAAATTATTAAAATGGGAAATGCCCACCCTAATTTGATGTCCCCAATGCCATGTCAAAAGCAAAAAAGGGCACAGCCTTTAGCTTCCTATCAGAGATGCAAACTTTATAATTGTGAATCTTACAGTTACAAAAATAAGGTAAGATTTGAAAAATACAGAACCTCCCCAGAATGGAAGCTTACATCACAATGCACACCTCTGGTTATCCAATCATCTTGCTGAGCGGGGACGAGACAACATTTAAAGCAGGACAGCAATGTTAATAATTCACAAATAGCATAACTGAAAGGCAGTTAACAAGCTTTGTATCACTTTTACAGCTGTATAACAGAGACAACAGGCTCGATAAATTATGGGTATAGGCAGCTGTTAAAGACACAGAAGTGTATCATAGATCCACAGGTGAATATGCACATAGTAAAACTGTGCACAATTTTTATAATCATGGTGTATTTTTACCATATATGCATATTCGGTCTTGTTATGTTAGGGATTAGAACCGTGGTACTCAGAATTTCAATAGGATCCCTACTCATCATTTGCTCAATCAGTTGAATAAGTAAGACAGCACAGATGCGGTGTAAAAAAGAAGCCCCGTCCTACTGTAATGATTACTGTTAGTGCTACTGCGATTACTGTTACTACTGTTATTACTAACAAGCCAAAAAACAATCTGTTCTGGTGTTATTACATTACACAAATGGGTTAGCAGTGCCTTGTACAGACACAAAGGCTGAGAAAGTACATTTTTTATCTATAAAATTTCCCTTAGATCTCAGACTTGTAACTTAGTATGGCTAAAATAAAGCCATTGTGTGAGACAAGCTTAGACCATCTAGTTTGCACATTAAACAGTATTGCTATAAATCGTAGCACAATCTAAAGTAATCCAATGCCAGACTCTGGAGACCACTGAAAGAATTCTGTATAACCAAGTCCACAACCTACAGTAGCCCACCCAAATACAAATCTGGGCAACATGGGCATGAAATATCCAAATGTTTCCATAGCCAGAGTGGTAGATATGAGCATTCTGAGACAATAAACCAAACTGGAGGATGCAGAAGAACAGAATGAAATCCACACACTGTTAGCGTAATAAAAACTTTTAATCCACGCTTTCGTAACCAAACTTCTTCAGAATAAAATATACATTCTCAACATCACATTTAAAAACAGTTTTGAAATATCTCTGCACCAATAAACACATCTTTCCACTTAAACAATTATACAATTAATCAATAAAATGTCAAAGCTCAGGAAATTATTTCCTTATGACTCTACGGTCTTTCAAAAAACATTTAATGTTGACAGCATCATTTATACCAGGTTTTTTATCTGAATGTATTCTGCTTTGCCATAAAGCCTCCTTTTGTTCAAGATTTGTTTTGAAATTGCCACCCCTAAAGTCATGACTTCCTTGCTCCAGCACAGAAAACAAAATTTTTTGTACATGGGACAGGTGATATTATGCTTATAAAAAGTATTTGTCTTGTCTTGTTTTCTAATATTATAATAATGTTCTTTTATTCTAGTGCAAAAGGAACAGTTCAGCCGTGGTTTTACTTCTATTATTCCTTACGTCCACAATTAACAAAAAGAAAAATGAATATATAGAAACACGCTCACTTTATTAGTAAGAAACAACAAAGCTTTCGGGAGTATCCCTTCTTCAGTGTTCCGTCAAATCAGTTAAAACCATCATATATATAGAAATAAAAAAAGCAAACCACATGACACAGCCATCCAATGTGGAAACATAAACCATTAGCAAATCAATTTAAGATTTTAAAAACACACTACTGTGTAAAGAAAAAAAAAAAATATATATATATATATATATATATATATATATATATATATACATGCACATATATCTAAAGTAAAAACTCAAAAGTAAAATACAATCAATAAAAGCGCTTATTTTGACGGAAATATAATAAATTATTTATATTGCTTCTGTTTAAAATCTAACATACATTTAATTGTTACCATGTTATTTAGCCCAGGTGCTCTATCTGCTTCAAGTCTTATAATCCACTTATACTCTGACATCTCCAATTTATTATTTGTGCCTCCAAGCCTCAAACGTCTATGTACAACCTCTAACACTTTAAATTTGAAGCTATGTGAGATTCCCTCATCAATCCTATGTTTTGCTAAAGCATTAGATGCTTATTCTAGTGCAAAGGGCTCTTGTAGTCATACCAATGTAGAATGCACTACAATATGCACACATACCAATGTATACAGCTCCTTTGCTCTTACAATTACAATGCCCTGGAACTTTCAAAGTATAAGGCAAATGTTCTAAATTAGTCAAGGGACCTACAGAAATGTATCTACATATGTTACAGTTTCCACAATTATACATGCCCCATCTTTTCTGTGTGATGTTAAAGCAATATGCAAATTTGTTTCTCTCTCTTTCTAAAACATTTTTAAAATTG
Organism: Protopterus annectens; assembly: GCF_019279795.1. Lineage (NCBI taxonomy): Eukaryota > Metazoa > Chordata > Ceratodontiformes > Protopteridae > Protopterus > Protopterus annectens. Next base: position 1,177,268,457 of record NC_056728.1, on the reverse strand, counting down.
TTTTGATTTTTGTATACAAACCTTGGTTGGTCCCCACTATAGACTGTAAGTCTTTGTTTCCCTCTAGAATTTTCCAGTTGTCAGAAATAATATTTCTGATAATACCACTGTCTACTGTCATGTCCAAGCAAAAGAAATTACAAACTTCAGATGTGTTCATGTTATGGTTCTGTTTTGTACTGATGTTGGAAAATGCATGCTCAAGGATGGCTGGAAAGAGACTGTCCCTGTTCTGTGTAACATATTCAGCCTGCTCTTTCAACAGGGTCTTACTATACCCTCTTTCAACAAACAAGATAATAATAAATTCTATTTCCTTCAAAAAGTCACCCATTTCACTTGTCATTCGACTAGCTCTTATGAGCTGTCCTTTGGCAATGTTATTCTTCATATAACGAGGGTGCATGCTGGTATAATGCAAGTAACTCTTAATGAAAGTTTCTTTCCTAAAAATCCTACTAACTAACTTGTGAAGCTTAACATTCCATTCCAGAATCACATCCAAAAAATGGACTTTTAGTCCCACATCCCCCAGGACAAATTTTAAGTACCTGATCTGGAATTAAGGGTGTCAACAAAACTTTGTACTTTTTGCACATCCCCAACCATGACAAAAAACAAGCCATCAATAAATCTCTTAAAAATATAATCTGGTATTCCATGACTAGTGGTTCCAGCACAGTACACTCCCAATGACCCATCACAATGTTCGCAAAAGATGATAGTTTTTATATATGTATATAGATATATATATATATATATATATATATATATATATATATATATATATATGGGTCACCTTCATTTCGTCGACATTTCGTCAGCAGTTCATTTCACTGACAACCAAGTCAGCGGGCCCAAGTCACTGAAAGTTCATTTCACTGACACTCATTTCATCAACAATGATATATGGCATATTACCCACTGTTGACCGACCCTGGAGTTAGAATAGATAGTAAGAGGGGGTGTGGTGAAGCCCCCCACATATCATAAACGTTTTACAGCATACAGATGTATTCTTACAAGTTCAATGAACGATTGTTTCCAAAAAAATTATAGAACTCCAGTGTGTGAGGGGCTTCTCCCCCACACCCCCGCACACCCCCTTACTATCTATTCTAACTCCAGGTCACTCTACAGTGGGAAATAAGCCATATATCATTTTCAACGAAATGAGTGTCAGTGAAATGAACTTTCAGTGAATTGGGCCTGCTGAGTTGAGTGTCAGTGAAATGAACCGTCGACGAAATGAAGGTGATCCATATATATATATATATATATATATATATATATATAAACACCAAGAAATAGATGTCTCCAGCATTTGTATAAATATCTGTAAAGTCTGTTGTAGTGCAGCATAATGCAAAGAGAGTCCATTTCCCATTGTGAATTGTATTGAAAAGCTGTTATACAACAAAAAATCTGCATACAAAAAATGCAGCCAGAAGCTTCCCAATAAATGTAAATAGTCTTCACATTACTTACTGTTTTCAAGCAGTTAATTCAGCAAAAAATAATGTATCCAGAAGCTTCCTTTTAAATTTCCAGTAAATGTAAACAGTCTTCAGAGTACTTGCTGTTTTTCAAAACAGTTAATCCAGCATGAAATAATGTATATGTTTGGTATTTGGTATAAGGATGTCATTTTATTTTATTTTATACACTAGTGAAATTAAAACCGGGAAGTTTAAAAGGAAGCTTCTGGATACATTATTTTATGCTGAATTAACTGCTTGAAAACAGTAAATACTCTGCAGACGGCTTCATTTTTTTGTATGCAAATATTCTGGTTGATAACAACATTTTGAGACTATTCACAATGGGAATGGACTGTCTTTGCATTATGCTGCATTACAACAGACTTTGAGGTATTTATACTAGTGCTGGTTACATCCTTGCACAGTACTGGGTACGTGCACACCTTATGAGTTGTGCTCTATATATATATATATATATATATATATATATGTGTGTGTGTGTGTGTGTGTGTGTGTGTGTGTGTGTGTGTGTGTGTGTGTGTGTGTGTGTGTGTGAATATATATATCTATATATATATATATGTGTGTGTGTGTGTGTGTGTGTGTGTGTGTGTGTGTGTGTGTGAATATATCTATCTATCTATCTATATATATATATATATATATATATATATATGTGTGTGTGTGTGCATATATCTGTCTATATATATATCTATCTATATATATATATGTGTGTGTGTGTTTGTGTGTGTGTGTGTGTGTGTGTGTGTGTGTGTGTGTGTGTGTGAATATATATATCTATATATATATATATATAGATATGTATTTATAGTTTTATATATATATATATATATATATATATATATGTATATATAGTTTTATATATATATATATATATATATATATATATATATATATATATATGGGTCTACTGAATTTTGAATACATACCCCAATGTCAATGGCAAGAATATCAACCACAAAAGGTCAACAACAGAAATGCCATCAGTACGCTATATATGTTGGACTAAATCCTTGCAGCATACAACCAAAAAATAATATTGTTTTTTGTAGGGGGTAAGCCTGTCTACAACCACCCCATGTGGGGGCTTTGCCAATACATCTCCTATTAATTATATATACTAATTCCGAGATCACACCGTCACCTGGAAAGGGAATATTCCCCCATTTGGTAACTATCGATCTATAACACCTGTCATGTCAAACTTTTATTGTCAGTTAATTGGCCATCGATATTGTGGTGTGTCAGTTTAATTAAGTAGATCTATATACATATATATATCGATATAGATATAGTGTATCTATATATATGTATGAATATAATATATATATATATATATATATATATATATATATATATATATATATATATGTACGTGTGTGTGTGTGTGTGTGTGTGTGTGTGTGTGTGTGTGTGTGTGTGTGTGTGTCTGTGTGCACGTATATGTTTTCATAGGTTTTTTACTAAGCTTACGACCAGGCAAACTATCAAAAAGCTGAGCCACATTACCCACTACTGGTGAAAAACTGACAACATCTCCTTTTAAGTACATTTTCTCCACATATCCTTGGTGAAATCATCTATCCAATCATCCAGACTAGTATTAAAAGTCTGGCACAACACTTCCAGTTTTTTTTTATATTATGTTTAAAAGAAAAGTCTGTTTTTTATGCAAAAGCCCAGCTCTTTTGCTTTATTGAAGCAGGTCACAATTTATCTCTAGTAACACATCAGAGTGAAACAATTTCACAGTGTTCCTAAAATGTACATTAAGGTATTAAGGAGATACTCTGGCATTCTGGAAAGTAGCCACTGTAGAAGTTTATATATCAGATATCATTTGATACAAGCAACAGCATGGACCTCTGAGGCAAATACACTCGGTCCTTTTCACAACTGTCAGATAATGACTATTTAGAAACTTTAACAGCTCATAGATCAAGGGCATGAACTAATCACCAAATCCAATGTGTTCTGTAAAAACACAACCATCATTCTTCTTCATTCAGGGTATTTCATTTTCGGATATAAACTCTCTGTATGTTTTTCTTCATGATATAATTTTTTATGGTTGGTTGAGGGATGTTGTTTGCTGTTTCAAATGGACATTAGTTTTACAGCCAGCCAGCCAAGTTTATTTAAATTAAATGTTATCAGCAGTGCTACCTTGAATACTCATATAATACCTCTTTGATATAAAAGAGTAGCTCCTTATTTCATTTATTGATTTATTTATTTATCTTCTAGTTCATCTTAAAAAGCTGGCAGAATTTGGATTTCATATGTAATTCCAACTGGCTATGCAAGTCATTGTGTGGCATTTGATCATTAAGTGATGAAAACACACATACACACACACACATACACACACACACACACACACACACACACACACACACACACACACACACACACACACACACACACAATGAATATATATATATATATATATATATATATATATGGGCCTGGGGGAGATAAACAGTGGAAAGTGTCTTATAAAGAGAGTTAAGTGCCCTAGCTTTTTATATATATATATATATATATATATATATATATATATATATGGAGCAGGTGGGGGAGAGAAATAGTGGTAAGTGCCCTGCAAAGAGAAATAAGTGCCCTAGGTCTTCTCAAAGGTACAGTAGTATTTTATTGATTTTATTGTAAATTACGTTTGTTATAATGGAATGTTGACTCATTTTAGGTAGACACAGATGGTAGATATAATACCCGTGGTGGTGGTGCTGCGGTAGCGTTGTCACCTCACAGTAAGATGCTGTCCGGTTCGATTCTCAGCAAGAGCGTCTTCTGCGTGGAGACATACGTGAATGAGCCTACCTTTGTTGAAGGTTGTGCATCAGGGCTGGTAACTCGGCACGTAAAAATCAACTACCAATCATTAGTGGACTGGAGTTCCGCTGTGACGACCCCTAACCGGGAAAAGCCGAAAGACACAAACAGACGGTAGATATACAAAGTTGCTCGTCTGTCTTGACCACTTAGTAAGGTTATGTTTGGAGTATGGAGACATAAGAGGATACACTAATGTAGGCAGTGACTTTGTATACAATGTGCATCCCAAAAGTTGTATGTGTATTATTTTCCTCTGCAGCCTTAGGTGGTAGATGTCTATGCATTTTGTAAGTTTACAGCAAATACACAGAGTTCTGAACTAATACATAAGGTACAATTTTGCATATTTTTAAGGAGAAATATTATGAATTTTTGATAAACAGAAGTTCATAACTAAAAAACAGAAATAAATTACATTTTTCTTTTTCTTTTTAGGAAAAAACGAAAGAAAGAAAAAAAATAAAATGTTTTTGGCTTAAGCACTCATGTTATTAATGACATTTCAAATAAAATAAACTATTTCCTCAAAGCATTAATGTGTAGGCTGGTCTAATTAAATTAAAATATTCTCTAAGCAAATACAGTTTTACTCATACAGAAAAGTTATCAAGATATAGCTCATCAAAATTCAGTAACCTGAAATGTTTATATATGTAGAGATATAAAAGATTAAACAATATATTATGCTATATCGTAACTGTTACTCCATAGGGGAAGAAAGAAACCAAAAGAGATTAATCCTGCCTTAACAAACATGCATCTTAATTTCAAACAATTGGCACACAATTATAGTGATTACCTATTTGGGTAAAATCGCTTCTCTGGCAGCTAGTTTGTATCTTCATTTGCTAATTCTAAATGCTGTAGGTGACAGCATATAACGATTTGTAGTACTTTAAAAAGGGCCAAAGAATGGCCTGATAACTATTGATTACTTCAACTGCTGAAAGGATATAAGATGATTTTTCACTGCTCATTAAATGCATCCATTTACTGATGAGAAACAGATGGCCTTGGCATACCCATGCTAGCAGTTAAATGCTTAAAGTCAAGTCTCAGAGGTTCACCACTGTGTTGATTAAAGTTCACCTGGCTAATCTCTGGAGGGGAACCAGAATGCAATTGGAAACAGAGGAAGGTCATTGCAAAAGGTGGGGCATTGCAAGCATTACAGGCAGCCAGAGATGTTATCATTCATTTAGTTGAGCCTGCATGACAGGATAAGAATAATATTCCTGTTTTGCAATAAAACCTGTGGGAAGGAAAAAACAATACCAGCTTTATTCAGAGTTTGTAAAGCTAGAAATGATGCCTATCATGTTTACCACTATCAATTATTTTAAACAACCTTATGTGTGTCTGTGTGCATGTGTATGCATGTGCCAGACTCTTTCTTTTTTTCATTTTCTGACTTAATGAGTTTAACAAACAGCATAATTAGCACATTCGTGCCACTTTCCCACATGGTTTACAGTGAAGCTTTTATCAGGTAATTAGAGTTTTCACTTTAATAACAAGTGTACACTTTTAGCAAATACATGCAACAAAGATTTCAGTCCCTGTTTAGTGGTTACAGATGCAGTTAGCTGCAAATAGACAGTAAGGAATGTGATGTAAAAAAACATTTTAATGTATTAGAATAACAGGCAGCATGACGGTAAAGAAACTAATAAATTAAGAGGAAATAAATCAATTACACTTCAGAAAGCTATACGTGATCATATAAAATGCATTTACGTGGCCACACATGAGTTAACAGGAAATAAAATATTGCATAGACTTTAGAACAGTAGTATTGTGAGAATGTGACAACATTCTCATTAATACAGTCATGCGCTTTCTGTAAAAATGACCTGTAGGCTGAAAGATGAGGTAGACAGTCTCTTGTCTTTCTACCTGCATGGTAAAAATATGAGGAATTTCATCTTTCATGATGAGACTGAAAAGACCCTAATAACCACATCAGGTGCTGCAAATGTAATGTTAGACCATAGGGGATTTGAAATGCTAACAGTAACAGAACAGTGGTGCACACTTTGTCCTGCTATCTGAACCCCGACTGACACCTTTCTATAGAAACAAGTAGCAGAGGTCAGTAATTATGTTGGGTATCTTCCAGAGTAGGAACTCAAAGGAAAGGTGGGGTAAGAGAGATGAAAAAAGCCACTGCCATGGTTCTCCATTGCTAAATATAAGTATATTGGGAAAAAAAAATAAACCCACAATAACTTTCAACATGCTTGTATACCAGTAATATAGTACAGTCTTTGCACATACCGACCTCCCATCCTTAGAATTATGACATTTTGACTGCCTCTTGTTTATTTGAGTTATCAGAGTAAAAGAAATAATGGACTCAGTAATGGATTTTAACTTACTACTTTTATATTTATATGCTGTCCTTCATGGCAGCCAGTATCCACGGTCCACTAACAGTGGTTCCTTTATTCTACTGTTTGTTTTTTTAGACATTGTCTACTTACCTCCTACTTCTGTTTGTCCACAGGATGTTAAGCTGCAATGAAAGTGAGAGAAATAATGGTCAAAGTGATGCATTTCAGCTTACTGCTCGAAAACACCTGTAATCTTTTACTTAGGAGAATATATCAATCATCAGGTAATAACCCTTTACTCCCACAAAGACTGCTTCTCTGCTACACACCTCAGTTGTTTGGCCCCAGATTAGATGCCTGTATTCTTTAGATGTAAATAAATACTTGCTAAAGTAATGTTTTGTAACTTGTTGCTGTCTTATACAGCCGCCTACTCCTGATTATCATTACAATATATACTAATGACTACTACAGGCAGTATATAATGTTATCTATACCCAGAGATATATCTGGCTTACCACAATTATTTTTATTTATAAATGAACCTACAAACAGAAGTTGCCCATGAAGATCTGAGCATCTGCTTCTATGTTTACCATTAATAAAAATGAATACAGATCACCAAACAAGCATTGTGATCTATTGCTCTGAAAAAAAAAACAATTTCAGGTGCTTGCCTCACAAAGTAGCTGGGAATAGACTGGCTAGCCATGGCCTATTACTATACTCGGGGGTAAGTAATGATGTTAATAAACATTATGATGTCTCATTTCAAGTTCTAATTCATATTCATTTTAATACGATTGTATCAGTTAATTATTTATTAGTACAACTGATGCAATAGGAAAATAATTAAATGACCCGAAGGCTTGCAGGCTGTATTTTATTTTAAATTTAAAAATTCCAATAATAGAATATATCAAAGGTGAGACCAAATGAAACCAAATAAATTTGTAGATCAATAGACACTTTATTGTAGTAAGTGCTTTCACAGTACCATAACACTGCTTCTTCTGACAATAAAAAGCTCAATAAAACCAACATTTATATAGTTACAGTTAAATAACATAATCCAATAAAAACGTCACAGTCATTAAAACATCAGCTTATCACAGTTAGATGAATAGCTTTTAAAGAAATAGTCAGTATAAGCTATCCATAAGCAATCATTCAAAAACAAACAAACAGAAAAAATAAAAACATAACATTATAAACAAATAAAAACATTATTATATGCATAGATAATTTACTTCAAACTCCTAGCAGCTAAAATTGGTTTCAAGGGAACTTTAACATTGAGACCCTTGCCACAGTCTGCCTTTAGGCTAATAATCCATTTACTTTCTGCTGTCTCAGTCCTATTAACCATACCACCCCTTCGTTCACTGGGACTATTAAACTGTATCACCATAAATGTAAAAGAGTGTGAAGATCCATGAAGGGCAACATGCTTGGCCAAGGCATTAGTGCAGATACTATTTCTGATATTATATATATGCTCCCGGGTCTATATTAGAACACCGAACATTCAAAATGTCGAGTGTTCTAATATCGAACCCTAAGAATTGAAAATTGAAAACATTGAACATTCAGAACAGCTGTTCCAAAACACATAAACACAACACAAGCACACCAAACAAACAGCAATCCACACACATACACCTAAACTCTTACACCTAACCCTATACTAAACTATACATACACCACTAACTATCCACTTACCTTAACCCAAACCCCAACCCTAAGGTCCGTCACTATCACACAGTCACCTCACCCGTGCCCTAACCCTAACCCTCACATCTACACAATCGCACACTTACCTGACCCGCGCCCTAACCCTAACTCACCTAACCTGCCCTAACCCTCATGTCCACACAATTGCACAATTACCTGAACCCGACCCTTAACTTTCCACCACATCGCTGAAAATACCGAAGCAACAGAAACAGACAACCAAATTCTTTCCCTAGGAAAAAATTTGTTCTGTTTCTTCGATATTTTCAGCATTTGCTGAAAATGGGGCGATATTAGAACACTCGAAATTTTGAATGTTCGGTGTTCTAATATGCTCCCTTAGCCTATCCTTAAGGTGCCTATCAGTTTTTTCAACATAAAATGAGTGGCACTCTATACAATACGCCAAATAGACCAGATGACAGGTATCACAACCAGCCCGAACATTAAACTTAAATTCTTTCCCAGTATAAGGATGACCAAAGTTCCCAGATAGGTCAAGTAAATCACAATAATTAAACCTGCCACAGGGTATCATACCAGAGTCCCTATTAGGTATTTGTGTAGACATGTCAAATTTAGGATAACATAAGCGCCTCTTAAAGTTCTTTTATTTTTATAAGTGAAACCAGGTGTGTCACCCACTATCTCCCTGATATTGTCATCCATAGTTAATATAAACCAGTCTTTTCTTCTTCTTTCGGCTTTTCCTGGTTAGGGGTCGCCACAGCAGATCACCTGTCCACTCATGATTGGCAGTGGAGTTTTACAGTGTCGAGTTGCCAGCCCGGCGCCTAACCTTCCACAAAAGGCACACACACACTCAGACCTAGGGCCAATTTAGAGTGTCCAATCCACCTGCAGCATGTCTTTGGGATGTGGGAGGAAATGGGAGCACTCGGAAGAAACCCACGTGACCACAGGGAGGACATGCAGACTCCACACAGAAGGCACCCCAGCCGAGTATACCAGTACTTCTTATAAATATCTGTTATTTGTTTTACATTACTTAAGTAAAACAAGGACATGTAAAGCTTGGTATATTCTATTATTGGGACTTGTTCTTCCTGGTGTGACCATTCATCTGAGCTCCTGGATTTCTTAGCATATAAATTCTAAAATTGTATTCCAATCAGATTTAAAATAAAAATATAGGTAAAAAAGTTATATCATTACTTGTTAGTAAAGTCACTGCCCCAGAGATGAGGTAATTCATCACCTATAGTTAAGGAGATGACTTAGTGTTTACAGTGAAGAAATTATTCTGCAAAACTTTAAAAACTGTAACAAAGCTGGTAGGCCTGACAAGTTGTATAAGGCTGCTTATCTTTTGATACCTGACCACTATCGACTGCACAATTTGAACTTCTCTCTCATCCCCTATCAGATATTGTCTATTATGGTTCAAATAGCTCAGTGTTTTGTACTCACTTAGCTGGCCTGAACAGAAGTCTATTTGTATCAGTGCTCCAACTCAGGAAACACATTTAAATAAATAAACTTCATAAGTAGTCTTTAGAATTTTTCCGTCTTCATCTTGTTTTAACAGGCCAGTTTTACTGTGGTTCATAGTATGAATCTCAACATTACAAAAGAAACTAGTATGCCTTTAGTTAGGCAGAATTTTTGAGCCAGGGTAAGCCAGGGTAGATTGACAACATTTAGAAATAGTTATACCATTCAGTGTAGTCTGCTTGATGCAATGATTCCAGGGGTCTTGGGGAAAGTAGCAAACCTTTTGCACAAATAGTGTTCTTAAGAAATCAGAGCAGGAAGGAAAGGCTACCTGAAGACTGGTAGAAAAGAGTCGATGGATTCCAATTCACAAAAACAAATAAATAGATGAATAAATAATAAAATAAACAAATAAATGAAAATATTGACTGGGATTGACACTAGCAAGCTACCAAATTCTATTTAAACTCTGTGATATAGGAAGTCACTGAATCACTTTTCATGAAAAAATTACTGAACAAAAAAGATAAAGGAAGCAAGAATAAAGGACTTGCCAGGCCATAAGTTAAACACCACCTGAAATAATACAAGATCAGTTATATGCAAAAAGTGTGAACTAATGGACCTAAAAAGAAAAAGTCAGAAAAAAACAGTAAATTCCAGAACCAATAGCTGTTATAAGCAAAGGGAAAATTAACTGAGAAGGTCGTGTTAAATTGTATAAAATAGTGAAGTAAGTTAGCATAAGAATTTGTTGGGATAGTGCAGTACATAGGATAGGAAGAAGCACTGCAATTAAAAATATGAAGTCATCCCTTTCCCTAGGCAGCAGTTGATACTCTGCAGCATTGTGTATTACTCTGGCAAATTCATCTTTGCAGTGAAAAAGCAGCCATTACCATATTTCAGATCAGGGCAGCAGACATAGTGCACATGTTTGTACCAAATGTTGTACGGTTCCAGATACAAGTAACTTAAGGCAGATAAACTGTTGATATCATATCAAATGTGTGTGATATTTTTTCACAAAAATAGTGATACATAACTGGGGCAGCTTCATTTCTGTGGAGTCTGGAGAATCCAATAAGGTGCAGTATAGATTATGACGAAAGTTAGGAATGCATAGACAGACATGAGACAATTTTTTTGAGTAGTGTGACAATAAGGCACTGTTTAAGTAGGGTGTGTAGCTTGTTCAATACATAGGGAGCAAAAAGATTGCGTGGGCATTCTGTTCTTATCTGCCAATTAATCCCAGAGACATTGCTGTTTGTAATGTTAAAATCATGTTATTTTTTCCATGTTTTAATTTACTTAGTGTCATGATGGCAAAACACTAGCTTTTGCTACTAAATGAATCACAGGAAAATGTTCATTGGTTGGTTAGGATTAAGAAAGGAAACTTCATGATACCATTTTAATGTTGAAAATATATTTGGATGGATTGGAGAGAATATGTCTTGCCAATTGACATTCCTCTTATTTGTCCACATAACCAGAAGAACAACAAAGAACGCAATCCAAAACCACAATTTGGCCAAGAAAAGAAAACAGCAGGAAACACTGCAATCAGACTGCAGTTTTAACTAGTTTATTAATAAATAAAAACAGTGACATATACTAAGAGCGTTCATCCCATATAACTTAACCAGGACTTTTCTCATTTGTCACACGTGTTTAGGTCCCACATTGGATTCTGAGTACTGAAGTTTTCTTTGTCAAAACTGTCATTTAAAATATAAAAAATTGAGACAAAAGAGAGTTATTAATTTGCAAGTCCATCAATTACTTTATCTGTAAAGTTGAAATAACATGAAAACTATTCACACGAATCCTAAATTTTGACTCTCTGTGTGACTACAAAATAAGTCTGCATTTATTGACACAAAAAGTCATACTGGCAATTGTGCAGATTTCCCAAGAATCACCAAATCACATTGGAATATGGTGCAAGATCATACTTCTCAACTGTACAGATTTTCTCAGAATGTCCAGATTTTTGCCTCAGATTTCTGGTCTGTTTTTCATAAAATTGTGGCTTTCTGGCAAATTAGTGGCAAATCATTAAAGACTGATGTTGAAAAATAATGACAGACATTTGAGTTTTAGACTTCATACCCTTCAGAAAATTCATGCTAATGCAAAACCTGTTATTCTATCAACTTTCTAAGTTTGTAAGAGCAATATTAAAAAGTGTCCCTATTTGTAGCACTTTTTTCATGGCTTTGTCCAGATTTCTTATTCTAAGAGGTTGAAAAGTATGAGCTAGATGCATGCAAGCATTCTGCTGAGTCTCATAACGTGGTACTCTGCTTAGAAACTCCAACTCAAACACAAAAATACTGTTAGAGGTACATGTTATCCTTACCTGTCTGAATCACAGGTATAACAAGTCTTCATTAAAACCTTTGAACCCAAGTCACAGATCATCTTGGCTGCATGACACTACCCCATCACTGCCATAAATCATCTAAGAAGGCCGCTGTCGCTCATCTTGGTTTACTATTGAAGATGAACAGGCTGGATAATTCATTTATATGCTTTATTACACAGAAACACATCAGGATAGATAACAGCAGTATAAAATATAAACAAACTGATTAATTGACAGACTATCCAGGAAACAGTTCACTACCAAATATTCAAATAAAACAACCAAATAATCACCAAGAACGTAGTTTTAATGAAGCTTTCGGGCACACATCCCTTCATCAGCATATATAATCACATCTAGGTGTTCTTTATATAGAGGGTCATTTAAAAAGCACATGATCTGAACCAGCCTATAATAATATACCTAAAAACAATTACATCATTACTTAAATAAAATCTAATTTCTAATTTGTATTTCTATACATAAAAACTCTAAAAATACATAACTTACTAAACATCTAATAAGCAAATTACATATACACACATTTAACAAATATATTATTTTATTTCTAGTTGTTTTTTAACTAAAACAGGTTTTATGCTTACTGCACTATTAAGACCAGGATTTAAATCTGCCTGTAGTCTGATTATCCAATCTAATTCTTTTAGCTCTATGGCATTATTTATGTCACCCCCTCTTAAACATTGTTCAACTATATCCACCACTCTAAATTTAAAATTATGGGTCTCAAATTCCATAATATGCTTATATAGGGCATTTGTTTGTAATTTCCTATTTATTTCTGACCTATGTTCTATAATACGGTCCTTTAACCGCCTAGTGGTTTTCCCTATATAAAATGCATAGCAATGCGCAAGTAGCAAGATACACTAATCTGTTTGTGTTACATGTTGCTGCTACATGAAATTATATTCCTTGTTTGTGGTTGGATGCTTAAACACATAGTTTGATTCAAATATATCTTTACAGCAACTACAATTCTGACATTTGTAGGTACCCAGCCGATTTTGTTCTAGCCTACGTGTTTCCCTAAAATCTTTGTAACATAATATATTTTTTATAGATTTGTGATTTCTGTATGCAAATCTAGGCTTCGGGCCTACCAATTTTTCTATTTCTGGCATTGCCATCAATATTGGCCAGTTTTTTTCAATAATATTAATAATTTGATATGTATACCCATTATATGTCATAACATATCTACTTTTTTGTTCTTGCCCTATCATCTGTACTATGTTTAGATCTTCAATTTGAGTTAAAGATGTGTTGAATACTGGTTTAAATATATTTTGTCTACCTATATTTACTTCTTCCATAATATTATTTACAATAGTCACATTATAACCATTGCTTGTAAATTCATCTTTCATTTTAGCTATTTCAACTTCATATTCTTTATTATTAGTTGTTAATGCACATAATATATATGTTAAAAGTTATGCCAGGTTTGTGGATGATTGTTTTTTTGTATGGGAGGGAACTGAGGATAACCTGCTGCTATATTTATCCTATTTAAACAATACAACTAGTTTTTTAAAGTTTAAAATGGATTATTCTAAACAAAGTATAGTGTTTTTAGATGTAAGATTGTATAAAAATAATGAAAAGTTGGAAACAAGGATCCATAAGAAAGATGTTCACACAGTAAGATATTTGAAAAAAAGCGAGTATGCACCCCCCACATATATTTAAGGGAATTGTTAAGTCACAGATGATTAGGGTGAGTAAATTAACAACTAATAATAAAGAATATGAAGTTGAAATAGCTAAAATGAAAGATGAATTTACAAGCAATGGTTATAATGTGACTATTGTAAATAATATTATGGAAGAAGTAAATATAGGTAGACAAAATATATTTAAACCAGTATTCAACACATCTTTAACTCAAATTGAAGATCTAAACATAGTACAGATGGTAGGGCAAGAACAAAAAAGTAGATATGTTATGACATATAATGGGTATACATATCAAATTATTAATATTATTGAAAAAAACTGGCCAATATTGATGGCAATGCCAGAAATAGAAAAATTGGTAGGCCCGAAGCCTAGATTTGCATACAGAAATCACAAATCTATAAAAAATATATTATGTTACAAAGATTTTAGGGAAACACGTAGGCTAGAACAAAATCGGCTGGGTACCTACAAATGTCAGAATTGTAGTTGCTGTAAAGATATATTTGAATCAAACTATGTGTTTAAGCATCCAACCACAAACAAGGAATATAAATTTCATGTAGCAGCAACATGTAACACAAACAGATTAGTGTATCTTGCTACTTGCACGCATTGCTATGCATTTTATATAGGGAAAACCACTAGGCGGTTAAAGGACCGTATTATAGAACATAGGTCAGAAATAAATAGGAAATTACAAACAAATGCCCTATATAAGCATATTATGGAATTTGAGACCCATAATTTTAAATTTAGAGTGGTGGATATAGTTGAACAATGTTTAAGAGGGGGTGACATAAATAATGCCATAGAGCTAAAAGAATTAGATTGGATAATCAGACTACAGGCAGATTTAAATCCTGGTCTTAATAGTGCAGTAAGCATAAAACCTGTTTTAGTTAAAAAACAACTAGAAATAAAATAATATATTTGTTAAATGTGTGTATATGTAATTTGCTTATTAGATGTTTAGTAAGTTATGTATTTTTAGAGTTTTTACGTATAGAAATACAAATTAGAAATTAGATTTTATTTAAGTAATGATGTAATTGTTTTTAGGTATATTATTATAGGCTGGTTCAGATCATGTGCTTTTTAAATGACCCTCTATATAAAGAACACCTAGATGTGATTATATATGCTGATAAAGGGATGTGTGCCCGAAAGCTTCATTAAAACTACGTTCTTGGTGATTATTTGGTTGTTTTAATTGACAGACTACACAGACATGCATGCTTACATCTCAACAGCTAACTACAAAATGGCAGTCAGGCTCGCACATGCTCAGTATTTATACACATGTGCAAGCCCACGAAAAGCTTCTTAAAGGTATACATACATATTGATCTGCATCCTTCCTCTTTAATGAATTGCCCACAATAAAATGACATTTGTAAAAGACATGCAATTGTACAGACAATAAGAAATAGACACAACACTTCCGTCCTTATATCCAAGTTGCTGTGTATCTGGAACATGGTCTGGGAATGTGACCTGATCTAGTGATATAGCAATCAGAACTAGGTTTAGGGACAGTCATCGGTAAACAAACAATTTCAGAAGTTTTGGGATTCTTCTCAGGAACAAGGATATGTACTGGAAAGTCCTCTGGAACTGGAACGCTGGATAACTCACTCTGAGATTACGAGTCTTTCTTTCAGGTATGATACTGCAATACAGGTTGAGACACCGGGACTAAATGATTCAGATTCCGCCTAAATTCTACAACTTGCGATTCCACAATGTACGATCTTGGCTCTGGACATACAATTTTCATGACACCAATCTATTCAAAACTTTTGGACATCTGCATCCTCACTATCTCCTCTTCTCATAAAGGATTGAGCAGGTTGCTGATCTTATCATAATAGGACTTCTGGGATATGGGTTTCTTTAACAGACTGGCTTTCTCTGATTTGTTGTACTTGACACATGGAACCAATAATGTACTACTAATTGGTAGTGTGGTTCTGGTTTGTCTCAACAGAAGTCTCTGAACAGGTGAGCCAAGATGTTTATCATGAGGAACATTTCTGAGATTCAAGAGATTCAAGAAAACATTGCTATTTTCTCATTTTGACTTCTCTAGTAATTGTTTCGCACTTCGAATTTAACATTCTGCGAACCATTTGACTGCGGGTACTCATGGCTACTTGTGACATGAGTAAAGTACCACTCTTCAGCAAATCTTTTGAATTGCTGGCTTGTAAACTGTATACCATTGTCAGAAGGACTACCATAGAATGCAAAATGATGCTTCAACTTAGTAATTACAGTACTAGACATTAGATTATGAAGTAGGTCAATCTGGAGCCAATTTGAATCAGAGTCTACTAACACCAAGTAATGTTGACCATTCCTCCTGAAAATGTCTGTAGCTACTGTCGACCAAGGTAGTTCAGGAATCTGGTTTAGATGAACTGGTTCTTTTTGTTGATATGGCATAGTACTATTACATAGAGAACAAGATGAAAGTACTCTCTCAATGTCCCTTGACATCAAAGGCCAAAATACTAATCCTCTCACCCTTCTTTTGATAGAATCTGCTTGTGGGTGGCCACAGTGTAAAATAGTAATATATTCTTGCTGCAAGGATTTTGGAACAATCACTTTTGGATCTTTCATGATAATACCATCGTCAAACAAAATCTCATCTCTGTAAGAAAAATAAGGTTGCAGGACTACTGGTAAGCAAGATTGCTTTGGTGGCCATCCTCAACTGATAATGTGGTTGAGCTTCTAAAGAATTTGATCTGAAGTTGTATGACTTCTAAGCTCATCAAGATATGGAGAAGAAAAATTTCTCACTTCCATGACTTCAAAATTAAGTTTCTCATTTTTATGCTGTTCAGTGGTATTTCTGGGTGACCTGGATAAAGTATCAGCAAGATAAAAAAGGTTACCTTTTGTATAGACAGGATTGAAATTATATTTCTGTAATTTCAACATCACACTTTTCAATCTGGCAAGAGCTATAGACATAGGCTTTCTCAAAATAGTGACTAGAGGCTGGTGAGCTGTTTCAATCTGGATAGGTCAATCATAAATATAATTATGGAATGTCAAACATGCAAACACAATTGCCAAGAGCTCTTTCTCTGTCTGAGTATACTGCATTTCAGTTTGGGTTAGAGTTCTTGACACATAGGCCTCTGGTTTACCCTCTTGAAGAATGGCTGCACCTAGATCAAACTTAGAAGCATCAGAAGAAAGATTAACTGGTCTGCCAACATTAAAGTATCTGAGAGTTGGTGGACTGGCAATTATCTGTTTCAGGACATTAGATGCTCTTTGGTGTTGTCTAACCATGACCAGGATACATCTTGGTGTGTCAACTCTCTGAGCTGTGCTAAAAGTTGGCTCAAGTCTGGAATAAAGTTGCCTAGGTAGCTAGCCATGTCAAGAAAAAGTTGTTGGGCTTGAACATTGTCTGGAGCTGGCATCTCGAGAATTGCTGTTTGCTTTGAAGGATCTGGTTGTAAGCCTGAACTGGCAAATAAATGACCAACATAAGTAACTTCTCATAGCCTGAATTTACATTTCTGAGGATTCAGCATAAAATTCAATTCACATGCTTCTTCCAGAACTTTCTTGAGGTTTCTAACATGCAAAGCTTCACCATTACCTCCTACTAGAATATCATCTACTATAATAGCACATGGATACCCAGAAAAAATATGCTCCATTGCACGCTCAAACACTTCACTGGCAGAATTTATCCCAAATGGAATACTCAGAAATCTGTACCTGCCAAAAGGAGTACTGAAAGTGGTTAGCAGTATCTAAGACAGAAAAAACAGTGGCATTTGGCATGAGGACAGTGACTTCTTTGACTGTACACATTGGATGATGAGATCTTTTTAGTGCTTTGTTTAAATCTCATGGATGAATACATATTCTGATATCATCTGAGCTTTTCTTATGAGCTACTACCATGGAAGATACCCATTCAGTAGGTTGATCAACTGGGACAAATCACACCTTGTTGCATCATTTTGTCTAGCTCAGCTTTGACTCTGTTCTGCATAGCTACTGGAACTTTCCAGGCTGGTCTGACAACTGTGCTTCAGGGTCTAACTTCATGGAGTACGTGACTGGGAGTTTGCCTAGTTTGCCTTCAAAAAGATCAGCATAGACTGGACACAATTAAAACAGTGGTCATTCAATCTTACATGGTGCACTTCCTTATTAAATTAACATAGTCCCATTTTCAAACTGTCTCTGAGGCCTAATAATGACTGTACATGCCTTTTGACTAAGTAAAATTGCAAGTCATAGCTGTTCCCAGCAGATTAACATGAAAGCACTACTGAACCTTCAGTTTGAATTTCTTCACCACCATAAGCAACAGGTTTCACACACTTTGCCAAATCAAGCTTCTCACCAGCACATGAGCAAATATTTCTGCAAACATAACATTACACTTTGAACCTGTGTCAGCTCTGAGTTCTGTGGGTCTCCCATTTATCCAGACAGTGCAATGTATTTCATTCTTTCCCCATAAATCTTCTACATTGACTGTTTCATTAAGCACAGACACACCATCAACATAAAAAGTAGGATCACAGCTTTCTAACTGATCAACTTGTCTCTTTGGATTTTTTTTAATAAAAGTACATACCTCTTTTGATTTAAAAAATCTTTGGAAATAATTCCACATTTTACATCTGTGGCATTGCTGACCAAAGCTAAGCATTTTTCTCTTGTAGACACATGATTGCCACTACAACTACAACAGTTGACTATGAGGCTAGGTGAGGGAACATGGTTTGAGTTTGCTGACTCAACCTTGTGCTACACTGAGTCTGTGCACATTCTGGAATTTGCTAGAAATCTATAGGGTTTACCAGTGACTGTTGCAGGGTTCACAGTTTCTGCCATGTGCTTGGGCCTGTTTCTTTTAAGCATGTGCTGCATACTATCAAAATGAGCACTAGAAGATACCGGAAGCATGCAATTCTCATTTGTAAGCATATTTGTGTGGTTTTCTCTGAGCTCATATATCTGACAAATCTCAATGGCCTTATTCAAAGTTAAATCACTCTCACAAAGCAAAATCTTTCTCATAGCATCATCTTTTAATACCACACACAAGTCTGTCTTTTATCAACTCATCCCTTAAATCACCAAATCTGCACATTGTTGCCTTGAGAAACAACGCTGTTACATATGCTGCCAAAGTTTCACCAGGCTATCTTGTGTAAAATAAGTGTCTTTCCATTGTAATAGTCATTCCAGGGTAACACATTTCTCTAAATTTACATTTTAAGCACTTGGGGTCTTCCTTTGACTCAGCTGGTACAAGTATATGACGGTTTCCCCCCCTCTTTTGAAAATACAGCAGGTGTATACACAAATGAACAGTCTCTTTCTATGGCTTCTGAACCAGCTAAATTAAGCAGAATAAATGCCTTTGCATATGCATCTTTATCAGAAAATGCAGCTTGTATGAAAATGTCCTACTCTTATAGGTTCATAGGTTCACAGGTAGGTAGTAGGCTATCGGCCCTGGGGCCTATACAAGCCCAGTCAAAAAGGTACCCTGGCTTTTGCCACCCAAGAAAACCATTTTCCTGTGCTACTGTCGAGCAGAGCCACAGAGGTGATCCCTGGGGTGAATTTTCTATTTCCCATCCAATCATCAAGATTTTTCTTGAAGAGTGCTAATGAGGAGCTTTGTTTGATATAGATAGGTAGTTTATTCCAAAGTATGGGAAGTCTCTGGGACAGGAATCTATCCCTCCGGCATGTTCTCTTTATTGTAGTGACAAGGTTTAGGTCCCTAGAGAGTGTAGCTCAGAGGGATTGGGATTTCTTTAAGTGGAGCATGTCCAACAGATCTGGGTTTGATATAGCTTTATATGTTAGGCAGAGATCACCTCTGAGTAGGCGATATGCGATGGAGTAAAGCTGGAGTTTTTTTGAGACGGTCTGCGTAGGGCATCTGTTTGAAGCCAGTAATCCTCTTTTTGAGGTATTTCTGCGGCCTTTCCAGTTGTTGTAGATGTCTTGTGAGGTACATACAAAAAGGGGCATTGTACTCTATAATGGGTCTAATGAGTGATGAGTAGAGGGGAACAATGACCTCTTTTTTTCTGGATGAGAAACCTTTTGTGATGAGGTGTGCCACATAGAAGGATTTCCTGACTACTGTGGTGATGTGATTATCAAAGGAGAGACTACTGTCCACCTGTGTCCCAAGGTCTCTTATTACACTTTCGGTGTTAAGTATACTACCGCCTATGTTGTAGTTCATTGGTACAGAGTTTTTAACAAAGGGGATGACAATGCACTTTTTGGCATTGAGCTTGAGACCATGGCTTTGACACCAGGCATCTGTCTCAGTGAGGCCCTTTTGTAGGATGTCCACATCGTTAGGAGTTTTGACTATGGCTCCTAGATTGCAGTCATCTGCGAACTTCGTTAGCCAAAGACCATCTGTGTTAGCCTGTACTTCAGAGAAGTAGATAGCAAACAGGAGAGGACCCAGGACTGAACCCTGTGGTACTCCACTTGTCACTGGTCTGAAGTCGGATTTGGAGTCTGCTACTTTCACAGTGTGGGTTCTGTCAGTGAGCCAATTGGCAGCCCATCTTCTGACATAGGGATTTATACCTAGATTAGTGAGTTTATCTATAATTCCAGAGTGGGGGATGGTGTTGAAAGCCTTGGCAAGATCTAGATAGGCTGTGTGAACCACCTTACCCTTGTCTATGGCTTTGGTGACTGCTTCAAAGAAGTCTATCAGGTTTAGGAGACATGATCTGCCTTTTACAAACCCGAACTGGGTGGGATCCAGAGTTTGGAGATTACCAATGTCTTTGTTTATAAGTTTCATGATGATATGTTCAATGGCCTTGCAGACCAGGCTTGTCAGGCTAATGGGGCGGTAGTTCCCGGGGTCCGTGGTGGCTTCCCCATTTGTGGAGTGGGATAACCATTGCTGTGCGCCATTCAGCAGGCACAAAGCCTGAGGTGAGGCTATGATTGAACATTTCTGAGGATTCAGCATAGAATTCAATTCACATGCTTCTTCCAGAACTTTCTTGAGGTTTCTGTCATGTGAAGCTTCACCATTACTTCCTACTAGAATATCATCTACTATAATAGCACATGGATACCCAGAAAAAAATATGCTCCATTGCACGCTCGAACACTTCACTGGCAGAATTTATCCCAAATGGAATACTCAAAAATATGTACCTGCCAAAAGGAGTACTGAAAGGAGTTAGCAGTATCTAAGACAGAAAAAACAGTGGCATCTGGCATGAGAACAGCGACTTCTTTGACTGTACACATTGGATGATGAGATATTTTCAGTGCTTTATTTAAATCTCGTGGATGAATGCATATCCTGATATCATCTGAGCTTTTCTTATGAGCTACTACCATGGAAGATACCCATTCAGTAGGTTGATCAACTGGGACAAATCACACCTTGTTGCATCATTTTATCTAGCTCAGCTTTGACTCTGTTCTGCATAGCTACTGGAACTTTCCAGGCTGGTCTGACAACTGTGCTTCAGGGTCTAACTTCATTGAGTACATGACTGGGAGTTTGCCTAGTTTGTCTTCAAAAAGATCAGCATAGACTGGACAAAATTAAAACAGTGATCATTCAGTCTTACATGGTGCACGTCCTTATTAAATTAACATAGTCCCATTTTCAAACTGTCTCTGAGGCCTAATAATGACTGTACATGCCTTTTGACTAAGTAAAATTGCAAGTCATAGCTGTTCCCAGCAGATTAACATGAAAGCACTACTGAACCTTCAGCTTGAATTTCTTCACCACCTTAAGCATCAGGCTTCACACACTTTGCCAAATCAAGCTTCTCAACAGCACGTGAGGAAATATTTCTGCAAACATAACATTACACTTTGAACCTGTGTCAGCTTTGAGTTCTGTGTGTCTCCCATTTATCCAAACAGTACAAAGTATTTCATTCTTTCCCCATAAATCTTCTACATTGACTGTTTCATTAAGCACAGACACACCATCAACATAAAAAGTAGGATCGCAGCTTTCTAATTGATCAACTTGTCTCTTTAGATTTTTTTAAATAAAAGTATGTACCTCTTTTGATTTAAAAAATCTTTGGAAATGATTCCACTTTTTACATCTGTGGCATTGCTGACCAAAGCTAAGCATTTTTCTCTTGTAGACACATGATTACCACCACAACTACAACAGTTGACTATGAGGCTAGGTGAGGGAGCATGCTTTGAGTTTGCTGACTCAACCTTGTGCTACACTGAGTCTGTGCACATTCTGGAATTTGCTAGAAAGCTATAGGGTTTACCAGTGACTTTTGCAGGGTTCACAGTTTCTGCCATGTGCTTGGGCCTGTTTCTTTTAAGCATGTGCTGCATACTATCAAAATGAGCACTAGAAGATACCGAAAGCATGCATTTCTCATTTGTAAGCATATCTGTGTGGTTTTCTCTGAGCTCATATATCTGACAAATCTCAATGGCCTTATTCAAAGTTAAATCACTCTCACAAAGCAAAATCTTTCTCATAGCATCATCTTTTAATACCACACACAAGTCTGTCTTTTATCAACTCATCCCTTAAATCACCAAATCTGCACATTGTTGCCTTGAGAAACAAAGCTGTTACATATGCTGCCAAAGTTTCACCAGGCTATCTTGTGTAAGATAAGTGTCTTTCCATTGTAATAATCATTCCAGGGTAACACATTTCTCTAAATTTACATTTTAAGCACTTGGGGTCTTCTCTTGACTCAGCTGATACAAGTATATGACGGTTTCCCCCCTCTTTTGAAAATACAGCAGGTGTATACACAAATGAACAGTCTCTTTCTATGGCTTCTGAACCAGCTAAATTAAGCAGAATAAATGCCTTTGCATATGCATCTTTATCGGAAAATGCAGCTTGTATGAAAATGTTGTACTCTTATAGGTTCATAGGTTCACAGGTAGGTACAAGGCTATCGGCCCTGGGGCCTATACACGCCCAGCCAAAAAGGTACCCTGGCTTTTGCCACCCAAGAAAATTATTTTCCTGTGCTACCGTTGAGCAGAGCCACAGAGGTGATCCCTGGGGTGAATTTCCTATTTCCCATCCAATCATCAAGATTTTTCTTGAAGAGTGCTAATGAGGAGCTTTGTTTGATATAGATAGGTAGTTTATTCCAAAGTATGGGAAGTCTCTGGGACAGGAATCTATCCCTCCGGCATGTTCTGTTTATTGTAGTGACAAGGTTTAGGTCCCTAGAGAGTGTAGCTCGGAGGGATTGGGATTTCTTTAAGTGGAGCATGTCCAACAGCTCTGGGTTTGACATAGCTTTGTATGTTAGGCAGAGATCGCCTCTGAGTAGGTGATATGCGATGGAGTAAAGCTGGAGTTTTTTGAGACGGTCTGCATAGGGCATCTGTTTGAAGCCAGTAATCCTCGTTGTGAGGTATTTCTGCAGCCTTTCCAGTTGTTGTAAATGTCTTGTGAGGTACATACAAAAGGGGCATTGTACTCTATAATGGGTCTAATGAGTGATGAGTAGGGGGAACAATGACCTCTTTTTTCTTGGATGAGAAACCTTTTGTGATGAGGTGTGCCACATAGAACTACTGTGGTGATGTGATTATCAAAGGAGAGACTACTGTCCACCTGTGTCCCAAAGTCTCTTACCACACTTTCGGTGTTACGTATACTACCGCCTATGTTGTAGTTCATTGGTACAGAGTCTTTAGCAAAGGGGATGACAATACACTTTTTGGCATTGAGCTTGAGGCCATGGCTTTGACACCAGGCATGTGTCTCAGTGAGGCCCTTTTGTAGGATGTCCACATCATTAGGAGTTTTGACTATGGCTCCTAGATTGCAGTCATCTGCGAACTTCATTAGCCAAAAACCTTCTGTGTTAGCCTGTACTTCAGAGAAGTAGATACCAGACAGGAGAGGACCCAGGACTGAACCCTGTGATACTCCACTTGTCACTGGTCTGAAGTTGGATTTGGAGTCTGCTACTTTCACAGTGTGGGTTCTGTCAGTGAGCCAATTCGCAACCCATCTTGTGACATAGGGATTTATACCTAGTTTAGTGAGTTTATCTATAATTCCAGAGTGGGGGATGGTGTTGAAAGCCTTGGCAGGATCTATATAGGCTGTGTGAACCACCTTACCCTTGTCTATGGCTTTGGTGACTGCTTCAAAGAAGTTTATCAGGTTTAGGAGACATGATCTGCCTTTTACAAAACCGAACTGGGTGGGATCCAGAGTTTGGAGATTACCAATGTCTTTGTTTATAAGTTTCATGATGATACGTTCAATGGCCTTGCAGACCAGGCTTGTCAGGCTAATGGGGCGGTAGTTCCCGGGGTCCGTGGTGGCTTCCCCATTTGTGGAGTGGGATAACCATTGCTGTGCGCCATTCAGCAGGCACAAAGCCTGAGGTGAGGCTATGATTGAACATGGTACTTAGGTGGGCTGCCAGTTCGTTCTGTAGTTCCTGTAGAATGCAGCCTGGGATGTTGTCTGGTCTCATGGATGCTGTGTTCTTGGCTTTGGAGTGTGTGGTTTTTACCTGTGCAGCCGTGATTACAGGAACTTTGCATTCTTCAGGTATAGAGATGGGCTCTTTAGGGGGTGAGAGGGGGGTAAAGTTGGCACTGAACCTATCTGCCAGGATGTTGGCAATATCAGTTGGGTCTGTATATTTAGTGCCATTGTGCTGTAACTCAGAGCAGATCTGAGTGTTGCCATTGAGATTCTTGACATAGCTATAGAATGCTTTGTGGTTGTCTTTAGAATCAGTGGTGATTTTGTTTTCGTAACTAGCTTTGGAGGATTTTATCAGGGATCGCAGCTTACTGAGGCTGACCAGGGAGCTCCTCCACTTATGGGATTTTACTCTCCTTTGCAAGAGTTTTTTCCTTCTGCTAAACAATTTGTTTTTGGCAGGGGACCACCAGATTGGCTTCCTTTTTTTTTGGAGGATAGCATCTTGGTTCTGTTTGGGATAGCACGCTCCATGCACTTATGTAAGTGCTTATAAAGTGCAATTGTGTAGGATTCAGTAGTCATAACTGTATTGTCCATCTGCATGGGTGTCATGAAGTTCACCACTTCTGTCTTAAGAAGCATGAAGTTGGCTTTGGAGAAATTTTTTACCATGGTTTCCTTAATGGGGGTGGAGGCAGGATGTGGATATCTAGGGTAATTATCTTATGGTCAGATCGGACCAATGAGGCATTGACTTCTGGTGTGGAACACCGGTCACTCATATTGGTAATGACTAGATCTAGGATATTGTTGCCCCTGGTGGGGGTGTGGATAAGTTGATCCTCTTGCTCAAACACTCTCCATTTCTCTGCAATATTATTATCAAATGCAAGAGGACCTGGTTTTCAAAATTCTGCAGCCCATGCCAACAAAGTATGCCCAAACATACTGAGAATATGGCCTTTATAATTATATATGAACATACACACACACAGCCAGTACTTGCAAGAATATTCAAGTACACATAAACTCTTCCAAATACTGTACTTTGCGTAATATGCTTTGAAATGGCTGTATTTTGTGAAATAACTGCACTGTAATACTGCACAAACTTGTGAACACTTTATATATTTCAGATATTTTGAATAGCTTTAATTAATGCAAAAAAGTATCACATACCAAAAAATGCAGTAATCCTACTTATTTTATACTTTTTATGCAATTTGGACTTTGTTTCAAACATTTTCATAACTATTTCTAATATCTTTATCAATATGTTGCACTTTCGGACATTTCATTTAACTAGAAAATCATTTTGAGCATTCTGAGTGCTTTGTTTTATATTCCTTGAGTAAGAAATCATTTAAGCAAGTTTTAGTACCTGAAATTCATTTCTGACCTGTCTTTGTGAGTTTTTTGTGCATTAAGGATGATTGATTCCTCTATATTTATCCAACATTAACTGAGTGCCTTCTGGTCTTGATTCTGGATCCCATTCTGCACTATGTCTCTCGTCTTGGTTTACTATTGAAGATGAACAGGCGGGGTAGTTCGTTTATACGCTTTATTACACAGAAACACATCAGGATGGATAACAGCTGTACAAAATATAATAAACTGATTAACTGACAGACTATACAGACATGTATGCTTATATCCCAACACCTAACTACAAAATGGCAGTCTGGCTCACACATGCTCAGTGTTTATTCACATGTGCAAGCCCATAGAAAGCTTCTTAAAGGTATACATACAGACTGATCTACAGCAGTGTCCAAGATCTATTGAAAGACAGTTGCATAAACAATGTTGTGCTTATAGCATAAGGAGTGACAGAAATAAAAAATATATGTGCTGCTAAACCATTTAAATCATGAAGTCACTCTGTGCTGCTAAACCATTTAAATCATGAAGTCACTCTGTGCTGCTAAACCATTTAAATCATGAAGGCACTCCATTGTTTAAACAAGCATGAGGAAGTTAATGGGAACTTTTCTGTAAAAAATAGATACTATTATTTGTCAGTGAATTCAACTCTCCTGTTCTGTCTCAGTGCAAAATATACCGAAGAAGTGCCAGGTTACCAGGAGACAGATGATTCTCAGAAGAAAAAGTCATTTAAAGCAGTGCATGTATTTCTAAAAAATTGTCGCTGCTATATCACGTGTCATATAATAATAATAATAATATGAAATAATGTACAGAAAAATATGAACTGGGAAACTTGGCTTAAGGGGAGTACAAGAATATCCAGCAAAATGTGATCCTCTAAATTGGAATGAAGGAAGCAAACTGTAACTGCTCAAATATTTAGTTTAGGATGATGAGCAAATATGTACTGTCTTGCATAAATCTTAATTCTCATGTTTTGCTGAATACAATTCCTATATCTTGTTGTTTTACAAATGAGCATTCAGTGAGGTAGGAATATGTGTAAAAGGATAGTTTTGGAATATGATGGGGCCAAAAAGCTGTTGTTTGATTTTGTGATAAAATATATTGTTCATCCCGAAGTTTATACCCTGTTCTATGACAATCTCCCCCAGTGTCAGGCAGAAGTTAAAGTATGTAAAATCTTTTATCTAAAACCTGAAATAAGGGACTGGATTATTGAGAAAAGATGATAATACCATATGAGTAAACTAACTGGGATGACTATATGTGATTATCAAATGACAATCATTTGTCAATATCAAGGTTTCCCTGGATTCTATGAAATGCAGTTTTACATTGACAGTATGACATGTCTTCTTAGGGCATAAACAAGATTTTAGCTTGTATGTCAGAAAATGTGGTTCTCATATTTCTTTAAAATTTCTAAATCTCATATTTTCAGACACTGTCACAATGAGCCTATCTCAAACCAGAGGTTCTTCAACTTTTGCTAAACAGTAAAACACTGCATTTCAGCTTCCTTACCCAAAAGGCATACTTATCCCTGCTCATTATAAACCTATATCATGTGCACTCGCCTCACAGCAAGAGGTTCTCCCATTCGATTCTCGGCTGGAGCGCCTTTTGTGTGTAGTCTGCATGTCCTCCCCATAGTCGAGTGACATTTAAAGACATGCAGGTAGGTACGTGTGTGAATGGGTGTGCCTTCTTTGAAGGTTGGGCATTGAGTTGACACCTCGTCTCCGTAAAAATCCACTGCCAATCATTAGCAGACCAGAGTTCCGCTGTGGCGACCCCTAACTGTGAAAAGCTGAAAGACATTACTATCATGTGAATTTGACTGATGTCATTGACCCACCAGATTTTCCTTTTTGATACCAGTTCTTGACTTAATTCGGTAGAGAGCTCTTGCAAATACCAAGTGGCATATTCACAAAAGGATGCTATTGCATACTGTCCCAAAGGCACTTCAACCTCAAGTCCATGGAAATAAAAGCAAGCTTTATTTTATTAATGAAGTGAAGGAAACAGCAGTTTCCTCTGACAAGACTAAACCAAAGATGGAAACTTTTTTCCTGTTATGATTTATAGTAAAACACAACCTCCAAGAAAATTAAAATATGTTATCTGTAGACATTTTTTCATACTCAGGAGCATGGCAAGCTGGAGCGCACCACCTAGATAATGGGCATAAAGCAGAAACAAATCCTGCACTGGATGTCAGTCCATCATAGGAGACATGCACACTCAGTCACACACATATATTCTAGTCATTCTCATCAGGAAGCAATTACATTTATGACAGCTGAGTTTATTTTATTTTATTTTGTTTTGCAAAAGTTTTGATGATGATCATGACATCAAGATGAAACTTATTGAGAATAAGGCTGAAAAAAGCCAAAGTTAATTAATTGTTAGAGGAGTGATGGATTCCCCCCAATATCATTTTATTTAGTATAAATATATTTGTAGGCCTCATTTTCAACTCTCAGTGAACTGTACCTGAAGAAAAGGAATCTGCACTGGCTTCAGGGCATTCCAGTTGATCACCAACCTGCATCTGCTTCGTATTTTGGAGGAAAATGGTGTCCCCAATGAAAACCCAAAATTTTTATACAAATTGTATATTAGTGAAAGGATCTTATTAAGGCAACACAGTGGCACAGCAATTAGGGTTGCTGTGTTTTAGGGTTTTATTCTTAGTTGTAGTGCCATCGGCATCCATACACATCTCTGTATCCATGTGTTTTTTTTTTCCTCTGGTTGGATTGATTTCTTTTTACTTCTTAAAATGTGCAATAGGTAAACTGGTGAGCCTCCAGATTGCCCATAGGTGTGCATGGCATGTATTGAGCATGTGTGAATATCCTGCTCATGTGCTAGAACCCCACTGAGGATTACTTTCACTTTTTTTGCTCCCAAATACATGTATAGGCTTTATGTTGTCTGTGACTGAATTTGATTAAGTGGTTTTTCAGGGAATGAATTATTTTTTATTTATTTTATTTATTCATTTCACATTTGTTAACCTTGTTAGTTCAGCTGAGCCAATGGCCCATTTGCAGTGGAGACCCGAGGAGAAAAGCTCAAGTTTTACACAATAATGAATAGTTTTTAAACAAGGATACAAAAATATTAGCATGCCGTGTAAGAATACAAAGTACAAAATAGGTACAGAGACTATACATATAACAGAGAACAACATTCTCAAACATTAACTAATGATTATACCTTTTTATTTTATTTTATTTTTTTACCTGGGGATGCATATGTGAGAAAACAGTGTAGGAAAGGCAATAACTTATTCCCTGGTAGCACAAAAATTTCAGTATAGACTTATCTACATATTGAGTAAAATTTGCTGTGTACTGAGGGTAGCTATACATGGATGAGATGATGCATTTTGTATAAGCTGTAATGGAGAGAATATGAACGAATAATTGGAAAAGAAGAAGCAAGGGAGAAAAGAAATGGAGAGGAAGTGAGAAATTAAGGGGGTTATGGCAGGGGCAGGATCTTGAGTTCAGGAAGTACTTTTTGACTTCTGTTTTAAAGAGGCTGCTACAACTTAAGCTACGGATGTCAGGAGGAAGTTATTCCAAGCTTGGGACATTGAGTTTTTGTAGAGAAGTTTATCAGTGTTTTTGTTTGGTTCATATATGTCTAGAAAGTTCTGGTCAGAGCTGCAAAGTGAATGAGCTGGGATATAGGGGATACTATGGAAGAAAGAGAGGGACAAGTTAAGTTTGTTTAGCAGTGAGTGTGTGAGCTACAGTTGGGAAAGAAGCAGGAGTTGGGGGAATTCGAGCCATTGAATTTTTTTCAGGGCAAGGCAATGATGTGATTTATATGGTGGTCACGGGTGATTCTGGCTATATTGTTGTAGGTTTGGTTGAGTTTGGTTAGCAGGGATGACTGGAGATGAGTAAAGATAGGAGAGGCATAGAGGAGGCATGGAAGGAGGAAAGTGTGAGCTACAGTGGGTTTAGACTTGGAAGCTAGGAATTTTTTATTTCTATAGAGAAGACTCAGTTTCTAGTTGTTCTTTTTCATACAGTGTTGTATATGGATGTCTAATTTTAGCTGGTCGTCAATTATAGTACTAAGCAGTTTGGTTTGTGGTTCTGCTTTGATAAGGGTGTTGTTAAGAGAAGAGATGGTAAAGGTAGATTTGTGCTGGGAGAGAGATTTGGGAAGGAATAGTAGGAGCTTAGTTTTTTGGAGGTTAAGTATGAGTTGGTGGTCAGATAACCATTTTTCCACAGATGAGAAAGTGTTTTGGCTGATGGAAAGAAGGTTAGAGATGTTATCAGAGGAGGAGATGAGAGTAGAGTCATTGGCATATTGTCTGAGAGAGGAAGTGGAGTGGGAGGAGTAAAGTTCATTACAAAAGATGTTGAAAATGAGAGGACCAAGGATTTAGCCTTGAGGAATGCTAGTCTGGAAAGGCAGGAAAGGGAAACAAGTGGATTGCCATTGCACAGACTGGAGCCTGTTTGTGAAATAGCTAGTAAACCACTGAATAGAAGAGGGGGAGAGGTTAAGATCAGTTAGTTTAGCAATTAGTTTTTGATGGGAGACAGTCTCAGATGTTTAGAGAGCTCAAGGAAGAGGGACGATACAAGGAGATTTTTGTCCCTGGCTTCAGCAACAGTGTGGGTGAAAGATAAGAGTGCAGTGGTAGTGCTATGTTTAGACCTGAAGCCATGTTGAGAAGGTGTCAGAAGGTTTTCATCGATTAGGTATTTAAGGAGCTGGTTATGAATACATTTTTCAGGGATTTTGGAGAGTGGGCAGAGAATGGTAATGGGTCTGTAGTTAGACGGATCTGTGGAGTTGCTTCCTTTGTGCAGTGGTATGGTGTAGAAGGATCCCCAAATGTGTGGGATGGAGGGTTCTTGGATAGATCTATTTACTAGGATGGAGACAGGGTAGGTTACAGATGGGTGGCAAGTTAAAGAACTAAGGGATGAAGGTTGTCAGTAGAGGGAGAGCATGGTTTTAGTTTTAGTAGAAGGAATTTTATGTAAGCAGTGGGAACAGGGTTAAAAAAGAAGGGGATGGACTTGCTAGTAGTCTGTGTGGTAAGGGATAGCTTTTGACTTTGGCAGGTTTAGGTTAGTTTTTGAATTAATTCAATAAAGTGGGTATTAAGTAAGGTGGCAATTTCTTGGGAAGTGTTGTTAGGATAGGGGATGGAGGTAGTAGGTTCATCAGTGTGCAGAATTTTGTTAATGGATTGCCAGAATTATTTTGGTCGGACGTATGGG
Organism: Protopterus annectens; assembly: GCF_019279795.1. Taxonomy (NCBI): domain Eukaryota; kingdom Metazoa; phylum Chordata; order Ceratodontiformes; family Protopteridae; genus Protopterus; species Protopterus annectens. The sequence continues at coordinate 1,177,237,369 of NC_056728.1, read as the reverse complement.
TGAATTGAGCATCAGAATAGAATTTTATCTTGTCTTTATTGATTAGTTTTTTTTTTTGAAAGGTTTCGAAGTTCTTTATACTTTTGGAGGAATGTTGCAGATTTAGTTTTTAGCTATTGTTTCCAATACTTATCTCACTCTTTCTTGAAAGTGAGGGTGTCTTTAGAGAGCCAGGGAGAGTAAGATGTTTTGATTCTGACTTCTTTTAGGGGAGCTGAGGAGTCAAGGATATCGAGAAAAGTGCGATAAAGTTGTAGAACTGCATCTTTAAGGGGGAGGTACTTCAGTTGGTTCCAGTAAATAGCAGTGAGTCTATCACTGAAGGTTTCAGCATAGAAGGAAGAGAGGCTGCAACATTCTCTAATATGGCGGAACTCAGGTAACTGAGGGGAGTGTCTTTCAACTCAAGTAGGGAGGTGATCAGTTAGTGAGCCGCGTAGTGTTATGGGGTTATGGTATAGAGTAGGGTGAGATGTAAGAATCCAGTCTAAGGTGGAGAAGTTTGTATTTTTGTTATAGAAGTGAGTATGGCTTTGAGATAAGTTGATGGAAGCCATGGAGGATAATATGTAGGGTAGAAGATAGCTTTTGCCAATCAATAGTAACATCACCAAGTAGTATGGTCTCAGATGGGAATGTTGTTTCCAGGAGGTATATATATATATATATATATATATATATATATATATATATATATATATATATATATGTGTGTGTGTGTGTGTGTGTGTGTGTGTGTGTGTGTGTGTGTGTGTGTGTGTATATATATATATATATATATATATATATATATATATATATATATATATATATATATATATATATATATATATATATATATATATATATATATATATATATACAATGGCAATGTTTTTTATGGGGGTTGAGGTGACAGTTAAGAAGAAGTAGCCCAGCAGGTGAAAGTTAGGCTGAGATAAAGGCAGAGGGAATAGGTTGAGGAGGTCAGAGTACATAATTGTAACTCCTTTACCTTTTTGACTGCTCTATGTAGATGATAGATATTATAGATAGTGGGGGGTAGAATTTTAGTATTGGAGATGTGGGGTTTTAACCAAGTTTCAGATAGGGCTATGATACGAGGGGAGTAGTGGTGATCCAGGAATATAGCTCTGTAACTTTGTTGGGTAAACTTTGTATGCTCATTGCATAAACAGACAGATGTTTTGTCAGCTTGATATTTGTAGTAGTTGGGGTGGAAGGGCCAGGATTGGGGTGGATGTCACCATTGAGTAGTATGGAGTTAGAGAGTGGGTTAGGTTTTATAGAGTAAGAGTAGAGACTGAAAGGTTTGTGTTTAGGTTTAAGGGATGTAGTTGAGAGAGAGAATATTTTGAGTTTGTAAAGGTGATGATAGAATGAATTGAAAACAGAGGGGGGGAATTAGGATGGTAATGGAAGGTTCCATGTGGTGAAAAGGATAAGTAAGATGTCTGTGATGAAGAGGGGGGCATAATGTGTTTGTAATGCATGGGTAGTAGGAAGCTAGAGATAGTGGTGATAAGGGTTTAAATCTATGTAGTTGACATTAGTATTTGGTGGGGTGTGGACAAGAAAAGTAAAAAGTGGAGGTATTATGTCAGAAAGTTCTGAAAGTGGAAGTTAATTAGAATGTAACAGGTGGAAGGGGATGGGTGAGTGGAAGGGGGCAGGTGAGATAAGATGTGAGGTGGGGAAATTATGGGATTGGATAATTTGGAAATGTGGGCAGGGCTGGAACAAGGTGTTTGAGGTATAAATTTAGTGAAATCGGGTGGGAATGGGGGTAGGGTAGTGGAGTGGTATGGGCTCAAGTATAACAAGGGTGACTGGAGCAGGTTGGACTGGAGATGGCCAAAGCTTGACAACTTAGTGTGCAAGGTCCAAAAAAACAATAAGTGGCCAGGTGAGTGAAAAAGATTGTTTTGCAACAGGCTTTGTCTAAATTCCTAAGTTCAGCAGTGTAATTCTGGGGAAAATAGCAGTTAAGGTGAGAGGGTTATAAAGTAATATCTGAGGTATAAAGTACATTAGAAGAGCAGTTAAGATGAAAGGGTTATAAAGTAAATTATTTTGAAATGCCAGTAAGGGGGTGGGGATAGGGGCCACTTTGAAAAGCACAGGTCTCAGCACTGGCACTGCACTAACAACTTGAGTACAAAAGAAAAGTATTATAGGAAGTAGTTACACCTACAAGTTTAGCTGTTGGTTGTAAAAGAACCACAAAGTTGTTCAAATAGGATGTGGTGTTCACTTGGAAGTGCTTACAGCCCTGTTACTTTATGGCTAAGTGGATATAGGAAGAGATGGATCTGTAAAACTGGGTATCTTACTTGAAAAATGAAGCAGCAGCAAAGCATTAATGAATGAGGAATTATCTTGTTAGCAATAGGTAACACAAATTATTATCATACTTGTTGCTGATTGGGTTAGTCTTGTTTGCCCTCATTACAAAAGCAAAAAATGATGTGATTAATACCTGTATTACTAACACATAACAAATTATTATTGACATGATTTTCATTTGAACTTAGCCTGACACATCACAGAAGAAAAATAATAATTTAAAAACATATGCATGGCTTTGAAAAATCTTGCTGGGACATTATCCTGAAGACAGGCCTCAACATTAAAAACTCTGCTGGAAAAACCTTTTGCATCTTCCAAATTTAGGGAAGAGATATTGAAAATGGCAAAAACATCAGACTTTCATGATCAAATTAAGCACGTGCACATTGTTTTGCAAATATTCAGTGAGTTTGACCAGATTTTTAACATACTGTTTCTGCAAATATCTTATGTAAAGAATCTTATAACATTTCATTTCTTGTTCACTAGATGAATCAGAAAGGAAGTGCACATTATCTTGGATCTGGAGTATGCCATTTCTCAAGCTATGATGTGTTTATATGGCTTCCTCTATGAGTAGACAAAGTTAAACCTACCAAGGATCGAAATTCCTGAACTGCATTCCCCAAAAGAAACAGCCACAGAAACATTTTTTTCTAAGTGTTTTCTTGCAAAAAGTAAGCACCCATATAACATCTCCCCACCTCATCCCCAAGCTTTTATATTCAAACTCCATGGTCACACCTGTGATGCCTGTACACTGGCCCAGCAATCAAGGAGTCTCAATCCTCACCACCAACACCAGCGAGGGTCATTCATATAGGGAAAGTATAATAAATACACATGTAGCAAAGTACAATTTCCTCTAAGAGGACACAGATATCACAGTCAGTCTGGGGCTGGTTTCTTCCTTTCTCTCCAGGTCCCCAATAAGACTCCCCACTGGCACAACTATAGGGTCTAGATCTCAGCCTAGTGGGCAAGCTAAAACCTCCAGCACCCTTTCTGTCCAACCAGTGCTTTGTGTACCTGCCCAAGTAGCTGACACACACACTTTGAGATAAGAGTTATATACAACCACACAGACACTCCTGTGGAAGGCTGGCACAGGTTCTCCAGCTTTGCCCCTTTTACTCTGACTATACAGTAGTACCAGATGCCACCACCCACTAATATCAGCTACTAAAAAGGCCCTTAACAAAGGGTGTCCAATTATTAATGTGCAATATTATTATCCAAATTGTAAGTGTAACTGAAGAGCAAAGCTTATTGGAGTGACTTGGGCAGTATTACTATATGCATGCAATGTACTCTAAAGCTTAAATTATCTCTATACAAAATAACCACAGTTGAAAGGTTTAAAAATATTTAATACTAAATAATAAAAACACAAGACAATACTTCTTACTACACAGTGCTAGTCAAGAGTTCATACATCACAGGAAAAGGCTTAAAATAATACAGTAGAATAGTTCTGACATCAACACAGAAAAAATACTTAGTCTAATTTTCCTAATTCTTATCTATTTCTAAGAGAAACACTAAAGTCTAAGATAATACTTACATACTGACACAGGCAGAGTGGTGAATTGGATGTTCTCAAGACAGATGCTCAAATGCTCTCATTCTTTCTGTCCTTAAATTGATAACACAGTACCACTGATTCATTTCAGATTATATAATTTCTTTCTGGTTCCCAGGCTAACAGAACTCAGAGGTTAATAAACCTTTTGATCTTGCAGCTGGTCAGGAAGCCAGAGCAAGAAAAGAAAGTTTACATGTAAATTCTAGTCATTAACTCTGGCCTCAAAACAATAGGCAGAATGCCTCCCTCTAGACATCTCGGCTCCGAATTTTAGATCAAAGAATTTCACAATGCTTGACTTATCAGCTTTGTTACAGCAGAGTGCACTGTTGTTACATTTTTGCAGTTCCACATCTAACAGCATTTTCTTCCATTTAAGAGAACAAGCCTGTGGTTTATATTGATATTTACAAATGACAGAATTATCTACAAAATTCTATCTGGCTAGGCTGGCAGCCTTTACCTATCTTCACAACACCAACTTGAAAAGGGGAAAATTATCCCCCAAAAGGGTATCACTGCAGGCAGAACTTTCCAACAGTGATTTCCTGTGGAGGAGCTCCGTTTCTTGGCTGTTTGAATTTTGGCAAATGATGCTCCAGAATTCAATTTTCATCCAAAAATAGGTTACCTGTTTATATGATCTGTGAACTTCCATTATCAATAGAAGTACTACACAGGTTTATTAGTTGAGATATTGAATGAAGAATATTTTTTCAGAATGTAATGGAATAAGTGGTTACTGATATTTATAAAGAAATGTTATCTGCTGCATTTATGAGACAAGTAAGGAATAAATGGGTGTCTTGTAAGCTTCACATCAGAATAATGAAAACTATTTATTTATTTATATTTGTTTTTCTGGGTAGTGCACTGATCAATACTGACCAATTTCAAGCTCAGCCCGAATGGCTATTTAGGTTTATCATCTTAAATGCAGACTAATAACTCATGATTTCTGATAAGTATGCTACAGATTTTTCAGCATGTTCTTTTCAAGACTTTTTCTAAAGAACACAGATAGTAATAATGACCACAGCTTGTTATGAAACAACTACTGAATCCCGTTCTTTGTTTTACACATGCTAAAGAAATTATAATAATAGTAATAATAATAATTGTCATCATCATCATCATCATCATCATCATATTGGCCTGGATCTGAGAAATAACAACTATCACATTAATCAAAGAGTTTCTAAGAACATACCTAGGGTTACATAGCTAATATGGAAGTGCTAGAAAGAAGGTTATATTTTTCAAATTAAGTGCAGACTCTTGAACTTGGTAGCCCTTGATATTTTGCCTTATATCTTCAGTGTGCTGATTCCCCAAAATTATGCTAAGATTAAGAAGTTCAATTCCTTCATGGAAACTTTTTATATTATGATAGATTTGCTTCATTGCATATAATTATACATGTCTTTGCCATAGTTTATTTATGTATTTGTATTTGTAAACTGTGAAATTACAATGGAGTATAAATATGCTCAAATGCTCTCATTCTTTCTGTCCTTAAAATGATAACACAGTGCCACTGATTCATTTCAGATTACATCATTTCTTTCAGGTTCCCAGGCTAACAGAACTCAGAGGTTAATAGGACATCCAAGAAGAAAAGCCCTAAAAAAGTGCAAAACGCAGTTATGATATATGACATGAATATCCCCTGAAATAGTGCTGGATATTCTAGCATGTTCAGACAGATACAAATTGAAAGTGGTCAACAATGGACTATTTAGCTATACATCATAGCCAGATAGATGCAAAACAAATTCCATCTAATAAATGGGTACAACTACATTTATAGAAAGCAGGTTCATAAGGCTTTGTTTCAATCAGAAGTACATGTGACTAAGGTGTGCACTGCTTTACTGAATTGTAAGAATGGAAAAGCTGTTCAGATTATAAGGTTAACAGGAACCACTAATGACCACTAATCAGATGAAGACAGTATTTATTAAAAGTGTTCACATTTGCTTGCTGGAGTGAGAAAGATGGATGGTAGAAAAACATGAGGACAGTAGAATTCAATGCTGTACTGACAGGCTAGTAATTAGGCTGCGCTAAAGTATCAATAAGCTAGAGAGACAGTTTGTTGAACCAGCACTGGCAACACAGAAGGAGTTTGCAGACAGCATTCTTCTTATCAGTGATGCCCAACATTACAGTTACATAACCAATAATCAGTATTTTTCACTCCTTTTTTAAACGGTTTCCCTTTATCTTTCTAATTTGCATGATTGAGTCACTTTTAGGCCAAATCAAATTGTGCAATATTAAACAGGATCAGCTTTAGCCTTTTTAAATTATGCTGAGGCTGTGTATCATCAGAGTTGGTTGAATTAGTTAAAATGGAGCAAAGTGCAAATCCCTCTGCATAGGGAATGGGGAGCATGTCCTAATTTCACTTAGGTAAAGTTGAAACCATTCAATGGAACGGGCTTCTATAACTGGGATTTGAGTAAGTACCATAATCATACACAGTCATAAACGTTCAAATTCTTTAAGCAACCGTCTAGCAGCTTATACAAATAGGGCTCCCATAGAAGTAAATAAAGATCATAAACTTAAATCCACTGGCAAATTTATATAATTTACCTAGGAAAGTTTCATTCAAACAATAAACACTAGGTCCTTCCTTTAATATTTTCCCTTTAATAAAGCTGTTGAGCATTTCATCATACTATTCCTAAGCATATTAAATTCTCTTTCTCCACTCTGAACAAAATGTATTAAAGATAATCTTGCCCCTTGGCTGACCAAATCCTGCAAAAACTCCTCATGAAAGAAAGAGACAGAACATGGAACATATGAAATAGGAACAAAAATGACAATGATTTACAACTATTTTGATAACTTCATAACCGAGTTAAAAAAAAAAACAAGTAATTAATGACAAAAATCTATGCTACACTACTTCTCAAAATATGTATGGACATAACCCTAAAAAAACTCTGAGCTTTCAACTCTTCCCTCCTCAATCCAGGAACTAGAAAGAACCCCAACCCCATCCAGAAAGTATTCCATAACAAACTGCCATCAAGTTTAATAATTACTTCATAGAATGCATAACTAAACTCATCCCTAATCCCTGATGCTCATCCTCACACTCGCAAACTGACTCCCCTAAATGAATCTCGCCTAGAACTCCAACAAACATACCTGACTGCAAATCATTTCATCCATCATCACTTCCTATCACTTCCAACCTCTTCTGTTTTTCCTTCCAACTTGTACCTACATTTCTTATCAAAAACTATTACTCAAGCTTAAATCCTGTTCAACAGCTGTAGATAATCAACCCCCAGAATGCTTAACACTTGCTGCTGATGCCATAGCCCAGCCAATCAGTAGTCTTATTAACAGATCCATAGCAGAATCCCATGTTCCAGACCTATGGAAAAGATTACATTATCCCACTGCATAAAAGCAGGATTTCAACTGAAGTAACACATTTCCAACCTGTCACTCCTATGCAAAATTATTTACAAGTGTATTCACCATCAAATATAGATATATCTCCTACAAAATATCCTGCTCTACAATACCCAACATGGTTTCCAACCAGCTCAAGGTACACCCACAGCCCTATTATCTTCCACTTATAACATAAATAAAGCAAGAGATTCTGGTAAACTGGTATCAGCTTTATTTCTTGACCTTTCTAAAACTTTTGATGTAGTTTTTCATGCTAGACTTTTCTCTACACTCTCCAACCTTGGCATATCACATCCTTCTATTAAATGGTTTCACAGCTATCTCACTAATAGACATCTGTCAGCAAAATAGCAAGGGACTACCCCACCACTCCTGCCTAAAACAATAGATATCCCCCAAGGATCTATACTTGGACTTTTACTCTTTAACATATTTATCAATAACTTACAAACAGCCTCTGGATAAGATACTTTTATTCAGTAAGCAGATGACTCCACCATGATCTGCTCTTCAACCACTCTAACACAATTACATCTAATTACACAGCAGGCTTTCACTTATATTACTACATGGCTTACTACACCGCAACTCGTACTCAATCCAAACAAAACTAAGCTCCTCCTTTTCATTCCTAAATCACTTACCCCTAACAAAACATTATTCTAAATGCTTTCAATAAATAATACTAAAATTGAAAGAGTTCCCCATACTAAATTGGTGTGACTAATGATGACAAACTTAAGTTTGACCTACATATTCAAAGTAGCATCAAGAAAGTGTACCAGAAACGTGGCTTTTATAAAGGAAAAAGCACTTTCTGAATACTCCTTCTAAAATCACACTAACCAAATCTTACCTCTTACCTTCACTACTTTACGGGGACCCAGTTCTGAAGAGCTTTCCAAACCTCCTTAAAAGCTATGTTAGTATGCTGCTACAACAAAAGCACAATATTTACACTGAGTACTCATCATATCACTGTAATACTCTACGTTCCATCAATGGGATTGAACTTCCCAACCTTCTATACTATTTCCAACTTATGACTCTACATAATATTATTCAGAAACATTTACAAAGTCCAGCCATCAGTCATTGAATTGACCTGCACCGCACAAACATAAATCGAACCTCCAGAGACAACTCCTTACTGTCTCTAAATCCTCCACTTCTTCTGGCTAAAGTCTTTACCCCTTCTCTGTTGCTACAGCTCAGAACCACTTAATATCAGAACAGTCACTAAGCTTTCTTCCTTTAAATTGGCACTAAAAGAATACTTAAGCAAATCCTGGATCGGTTCTTGTCACTGGTGAAACTAACTATGTATGTACTCTTTGTCTTTCCTCTGGAGTACTCGCTGCTTTTTTCACTCACACTTCCTCTCTCTGTCTCTTTATCTGCTCTTCTGATTTCCCCTCCTTCTGGTTCTAGCCTTTCTCCTTACCTCATCTGTCGATGTCTTTACTCCATATACAGCTTTTATCTCTATGCCTTCCCTATCCTTTACCTAGCTGTTGTAACCTCCCAGCCTGAGGTATGTATTCTCTCACATCCACTACCTCTTGTAATTCTCTCTCTCTCTCTCTCTCTATATATATATATATATATATATATATATATATATGTGTGTGTGTGTGTGTGTGTGTGTGAGTATAAAACATCTCCATCATGTCATGTGACTGTACTTTACTACAATCTTTTGACATTTAAATGTACTCACTTATCCAACGAACTATAATTTAAAAAACACAAATCAATTGCTTTTCTCCTATAGCTTTCTTCTCATTTCTTTTGTATCTCTACAATAAAGATTGCACTAGGATGCCTTTTTTTGCCATAGCAACTGTACCATAATGCTGACACAGTACTATAATACCTTTTGTAGCTTAAAGCAGGTAATGTATTGCCTTCTTCCCAAAAGTTTCATTGTAACTGCAATTCTTACATATTTATACTTTATATATGTTGTTTAATTGTTTTTAAAATGTTGTAACATGGAGCATTTCTCCCTAGGCCTCTTCTGCAAAGGGGCTCTTTTGGCCCAGTCATACTTTCCTGGTAAACAAATGGCAAATAAATAAATAAAAAATAAAGCAAGTGTTTTTCACACTGTAGATAGCAAAGAGCCAAAAGAGAATATCCTGAAGTGATTTTGTCTTTTAGGGACATTTGTCAGAATTCTAGACTGAAATGTTTTAGTTAGTTTGGTATGTACCATGCAAAAATACTATGAAGGAAAAGACCTTCATCTGCATAGTGAACTGTGAATAACTTTGCAGTATCCACATTACATGTAAATACTACCAATACTTAGTACTAAAAGTGAAAATTCAGTTATTTTATTATAAGCTTGGCTGAGCTTAGTCGATTGTGTTGACTGGTAGGTACTGAGTATATAGGAAGCATACATTACAGTGGGCAAAAGATAGGGTTATGTGACTACTAGTCATGCTTTGTCTGTAATAAAGTGACTGGTGACCTCATTGCCGGAGAAGTCTGCTGGAAAGGGTGGCAGTGAGTAAACAATGATGCCTCAGCCATTCTGGGAAGATGGAGGTGGCTAAAGCCCATTGTAGACTTGAAAGACAGCAGCTGTGAAAGACTGTGATGATATAAGCAGATTCATTGCATGCATGGGATCTTCTGTGTGCCATGTAATGGTAGCACTGTTGGCCTTTCATTGCTGTGGCACATGCCAAGCTAGTGAGTAGAGAGATTTAGGGCCAAAAGTTCCATGACATCTGCTTGCCTGAATGATACCATGTATGCAGGCTGGTTGTTGCCTCAAGCATTATCCAAATGGTCAGAAGAATGGGAAAGACAAAATTAATTGGTTGGAGCATGGGACTGGTGGACAGCAGTGTTTAAGTCAGAAAAAATGAAGTAAAATAAACTGGAACTGCAAAGGACTGAAAGAATATTGCCAAAACCCTGAAAAAACATAAACGCAATACAACCACTTCCAAATCTCACACACCATAACACAAAACAAGCAAATACTCTACCATTTACTTGTCATTCTGTTTATATGCCTGTGGGCAGCTTTATCCACAATTAACTATAAATTACTGCCTTTTAAGTTTGTACATCTTGAAGATAAATGTAAACTTCTGGGTCCCAGTGACATTTTCTTCAGCATGAGTAATAGCTTTCTAAAGCATGCATGACACAACAGTATCAGAACTGCTTTTCATCATGGTCCTTATTCTAGCACTAATTATATAGCCTTAACAGCTGACCAACCATTTCCTGACTAGCAGTTCTACCATGCATAGACCAGCAGAATCAGTACTGCTTCGTATCATGTACCCTTATTCCAGCACTGACAGTATACTCTTAACAGTTGGCAAACCGTCTCCCCACCAACAGCTTTACTATGTCAACAAAAAATATTACATACAAAGACTATCGCAGCACAGTCACTTAAATGACTGCCCATACTGGTTCCCCAAACTCTTGTATTCTTATCCCTGAATAAAATACTGTGCCATAAGTGAGATGAATTTGATATGTGTGGATTTTAAATTGACAAACATCAGTTATACCCTTTACCATTAAATAGCTTTATAGCACACTTTTCATGTAAAACAGACCTTATCAAGACCTTTAAGACCTCTGCATATAGGTATGAGAAATGACACAGTATTGATTCTGCTGGATATGTTATCATAAAATGGTGATACAAATATGACCAGTTTGATTGGCTACTGAGCTAGAGGCACAGTCTGAAAATACCTTCTGAGAGCTTTGATCTGACTTGGAAAATCATTTTTTTTTAAATGAGCCATTGCATATTATCAGTCACGTACACTAGTTCTGCATGTTAAGCTATAGTACCATCATTCCAAGAAGAGAGCAGAATCATTGGCTTCACCTTGTACTTTAAGCCAGCCAAGGAGTGATGTTATTAAAGTAACTCACACTTACATTACCTGTGCCTTATTCCATAAATAAAGCAAAATACTTTAATAAGCTCATATTTAGTTTTTTGATTTTTCTCTTGAATTGGTTAGCTCTACTTTGCCTTTCTTTCATCCATCTGAATATGTCTGGAAAGCTGAATTTCTAATGATATCTGTATATTGCTACTTGTGACAGATTCGGAATGTTTCCTTTGAGTTTTTGATAAACGTATGCCCTTAAAGGCTCTAGTGAAATCTTACAGCACTGCATATGAATCTGAATTTCAAAGTGTTTTCTGTTTTTATATTTTCTTTATTTGCATTTCATGCTACAATTGTATAATCACATTTCTGATATTTAAAGCAGTGAAGTCTCCCCAGGTTGTCATAAGATGAAAACATATTTAATTTTAGAAGTAAAGTAATATTTGAACTATGTTATAATAAAATGACTGCACTATGTTCCCACACTGAAAACTGTATTTCTGAAAAAGGAAGAGGATGTGATTATAGAAGCCATTCTTATTGATTTAGTTTTGATTTTAGTCCATGGCCTTTTTATTGCACTCTGGGTATTTTCTTCTAACAGGCTCTTTTGATAAATTGCAATTTTCAAGTGAGGCTGGATTTCTTTTTTTAATTTATGACCGTTTTTATTTTTCTGCTCAGGTTTGGTCTGTAATGCTTGGTGCTTTCATTGTTAGTGCTTATACTGTGCCTTTGCTTCTGCATGCATTCGCTTTGCCAGTGTCATGCTGTATTGCTTAGGTCTTCCTGTATGGCAGCACATTTCCTGGCATGTGCCCAGAGTAGCGATCTAAGTAAAATGTCATCATTACCTCTTCCAGACATAGATAACCCAGCACTGGACATTAGCTCTCATTTCCTAGGCTGAACACATTTTCCAGACTCCTTATATTCTATTTCTATACCAGCTGGTAGGGCTAGGATTTGCAGAAGATTATATGCTTTATTGTAGTGTGTTTGGGAGTGAGAAACTTATATTCTGTACCTGCACTGTCACCCTCTTCACATATCTGTTATGAGAGGCTCTGGCATTAGTAGTAAGCTTCTACCTTCTCTCAGATATTTTTAACCCCCTCTGCTTGTAGTCAAGCTCCCCCTCATGTCCAAATGAAGTATTTATTCCCCACCTCATGCAGCATAGAAGTCAAAATCATCCTGTGGAAGTTCTGCTTTTCTTTGTGATGTTAGCTTTCAATATCCACTCTTAGTGCTAGAGTACAGGGTGTTAAAAATAATTCACCCAGTGAGCACTCCCCATAACTGGCAAGGATTTGTTTAATTGCTATACTGAACAGGCTGTTCTTGCATGAGATTGTTTATACGTTCATCCCTTAGTGGTGGATTTGTATCTTCTGTATCTTTTTACAGCAAGTTGCCTTCACTCTACATTAGCGAACACACTTGGAGTGATTGTATCATATTTTCTTGTTTTGTTTGCTGGAATTTCTGATGCTGGATAATTCTAGCCTCTCTTCAAAAGATAGTACAGTTTTTTTTTTTTTTTTGTTTTGTTTGGTTCCTCTCCAGACTGCCTCCTTAGCTGTCAGGTACCCCTATATCAACATCATTTTCAGGTTCTTGAATTTGCAAGCTAATGATGCCACCCACCACAATTTTTATCTGGCTTGCTATAAACCCAGCTTTTAAACTATTTCTGTTTAGATAATTTGGTTGTAAAGTATTTTCTCTAGTCAATAGAAAAGAAATGTCATCACAATTTTGCAAAAATATGAATTACATAAATATTTCAACAGAAACTGTCAAAAAAGTTCTAAACAATGTAAATGCTTATTATTCATTGCCTAGTTTATTTATTTATTTATTTTAAATACTGTATATAGGTTGAATCTTATTTTGTAACTGTATATATGTTTCCTGTTTTTTTTTCTCAGTTGAGCTTCTTCTTTTGCATTTTGTTATTTATATTAATCAGAATAATAAGATATTCAAAGAAAAAATCTTTTGAAACATTTGGTGCTCCTAGTGGTTTGTTGCACTACTCGTGTAAAGAAGTTTGGTAGCCATGCTAAAAATAAATGTCACTCTGATTCCTAGCTACCAAACTGACAACAGTCACAGCTTATGTTTTTCTGTGTTACAAATGTTTCTCTTTAACTGCTGCTTCTGTCTGACTGTATGCAGCATATGTTCAGACAGGAGCTGCACTTAAAGAAAAAAAATGTCAATCCTGCTACGAAAATTTCTTTTGCAATTGTGTTAAACAGTGAAATCAAAGTGGGGATGCATAGTTGCGCTTATCTGTGAATAACAACAAGGTGTGTGTGTGTGTGTGTGTGTGTGTGTGTGTGTGTGTGTGTGTGTGTGTGTGTGTGTGTGTGTGTGTGTGTGTGTGTGTGTGTGTGTGTGTATGTGTGTGTGTGTGTGTGTGTGTGTGTGTGTGTGTGGAGAGGTGTATGTGTATATTTCGGCCCATTTACCAATGGAGCACACTACTGAGATGAACAGTGATGAGGGAAGGTCGCACACAAATTCTTTGTACTGAACATACATAAATATTTACATGTGATGACTTCAAGCTTAATATTAACAAAATGCATACCTAATTATGTGATATGTAGCCTTCAAATAAGTCACAGTTAGACATTATGCAATTCATGGAGAGACTGGACTGGATGGGGGTTGGCATAAAACAGTTCCCTTTCACTGACTGAGCCCCAGGATTTGAAGACTTCAAGCGTCACAAAGGAACCAGGAAATCAAAAGGAGGGAGAGGAATTCTGAGCATTTCATATGTGAACTCTATGTCCAAAAGAGTACAAAAACTTCAAAGTAAACTATCTTGTTCTATGGTGGAAGCTAGGATTATAGTTTCAAATATAAGTTTTAGGTAAGAAGTATAAAAATGTGTAAAATCTTATCAAATCTCCTAAATATGTAAAAGAACAACTACACCATTTTACCAACATGTGATCTTATAATTGTGAGGGGAATACAAACAGCTAACTTGGACAGATATGTTAAAGCCTAACCCTACGTACCTGAGAGATACACAGTGAAGTCTATGTTTGGGATATGATTTAAAAAAAAAATTATGTCTTGTTTTGTTAAAAATAAAAGAAATCAGCCCATGAAAATAAATTCCTTTTATAATATATTTATTCAAGTAGCTGAATATGCTTTTCTGTTTGACCTTAACCTTATTAACTGGAACCTAGTTATTAAGCAAGAGGGACACAGACTTTATTTGCCTTACCTACTTGGTATTCTTTTTAACAGAGGCACTTCCCCTGCCAGACAAAATAGAATTCAACATTATGCATCACTCTGGTTGACCCAAAAACTAACATTTGCAATGACAGAAACTGGTAATCTCTGAAATACATAAACAGAAGCTGAGAGTCATGAAGACTGCAGTATGTGCATCATCAGAAAAATGTAAAAAGGGGGCATGGTCAAGATGAGTACTGAGTAACAGCACTTTCTCTCTGCTCCGTCTTTACAGAATATTTATGACAGGATTTTTTGAGTATATCTATCCTAATTTTTTTTTTTACATATTTGGAATCTATTAATCATTCTTTAGGATAGTATATAAAAAGTTTGGCATTTTTTTATTTTTTTCCTGCCAAAAAGTACTAGAGAAAATATCTGGACTTCTCATTACAGAATGAGCTATTCCAAATCTACACTTCAAGAAACAACTATTAAGAAAGAACTTCAGTCACTATCAACTAACATTCAAGAACTGACAGCAAAGATTGATAGAATGGATGTGAAACTGGATAACTTCAAATAAAAATGTTCCCAACAAATGGAAACATTGCATGAAGGCCTTAAGCAGCAAAAGAGACAGATTACTGCTATAGAGACTTCACTAAATGATATGGACACTAGAATTCAAGAAGGTGAGCACAATATAGACTTTCTTTTAAAACATAATGCTCTTTTACAAACAAAAATTGATGATCTAGAAAATAGATCAAGAAGATATAATATTAGACTTTTTGGTCTGCCTGATAATGTTGAAGAAGGTAATATGGAAAAATTCTTAACATCTTGGCTCCCGGATGTACTACAGCTTCCTGAAGCTCTCTCATATGGGACAGAAAGAGCACACAGGTCCTTGGCTACTGCAGATAAAGGTAAATCCAATTCTACTAAATCTGTTATAGTGAAGTTTTTATCTTCCCATGATAAGGAGTGTTAAAGACTGCTTAGGCTAAATCCCCTATCAAATATAAAGAAAATGTCATACGCTTTGATAATGATTACTCATCTTCTGAAATTGGCAAAAGAAAGCTTTTCTGCCAATGCCAAAAGAACTAAAGAAAGCCCAAATGAAGACTCACCTATTATTTCCTGGCAGATTAAAAATATTTCTTCAAGATGGTCCAAAATATTTGATGACGTAGACTCTGCTATTACCTTTGTCAAAACAGGAAAACTTCTTGATAAAATAGAGGACATGGAGTGGGCAAATGCCAGCCTTAAAAGAAATGCTAATAGTTCCTGGACTGAACATAAAAAGAAACTCAAGAATATGTGACTAATTAAGCTATTTTACTATGGCTTTTATTTACCCAAGTCTAAAAACTAACCCAGAAGTTGGGGAAGTGGAAATGGTTCAACAGGTGAGTCTTTGTTGTTTAAATGTCTTTTTATGCTACGCAGTTATTTTAATGGTATTTTATAGTCTGTTATCATTAAGTCTAGTTTATTCTAGTTCAAATTCTATAGCAAGTAAAAGCTATTTATTTATTATTTTTAAATAGTGGTTGTTGTTTGTTATAATAAATGCCCGTATGTTTGCAATTGAAATTTCTGATATTTTGGGAACTGTAGTAGATACGGAGAATTATAGATGAGAACATGAGAGTCTTTGTTACAATATAATCTATTTCATTTGTTTTTAACTGTTTGCTGTTTTATTTCCCCATCTCTCTGTGAAGAGAGACTCTTCATTGATATTGTTGCCATAATGCTGCTTTAATAATTATGTTTCCCATCCCTTGCTCTGCTGCTGGAATGATTGAAATTTATGATATTTTGGGAACTGTAGCAGATATTTTATTTTATTTTTTTATTTTTTATTTTACATTTGTTGACCGGGCTAGTCTAGCTGGATATATTTCCATTTTCAGTAGAGGCCCGGGGAGAAAAGCTCCACAAAAACATAACAATTGATCACTAGACCACCATGAACATATCAATCCATAGAAAATCCTCCATTCCTTCACAACCAACAGTAAAGACTGAAACAGAGATACGAAGAATTATAGATGAAAAAATGAGAGTCTTTGTTACAATAGAATCTATTTCATTTGTTTTTAACTGTTTGCCGTTTTATTTCCCCATCTCTCTGTGAAGAGAGACTCTTCATTAATATTGTTGCCATAATGCTGCTTTATAATTATGTTTTCCATCCATTGCTCTGCTGCTGGAATGTAGTGCTATTTGTGGTAATAGACATATGAAAAGTTCATGTTTTCTCCCTTTCAGTGACCTGATATGTTTTGAAGTAATCCATTTGATATTTGTCTTTAAAAATGTAAATATTTATGAAGAGGCTTTAATTTATTTCTTTTATTTTTCTTTCTGTTTCAGTCTTTACTGTTGGTTGTGAAGGAATGGAGGATTTTCTATGGATTGATATGTTCATGGTGGTCTAGTGGTTGCTGGGTTTGGGAGATGAAGGTTGTTAGTTTCTTTAATGTTTTATATTGCTTCTCTTCCTCCCTTATGTCTTTCTTATTGCTTGTTTTTATGTTTCCCACTTTTCTCATGAGCTAATCAATAGCTTTCTCAGTGAAAAGCTGTAAATGTTTTCCCTCCTCAAGCTCGTGCATATGATCTGTTAAATAACTGTGGTTTGTCCTCGCACTGCAGCTGCAGCAATGGAGAGTAGGAAAAAAGTGTTGTTTCCATGGAAACATTTCCAGACTGAACCCTGTACTGAGAAGCTTTGCAAAAGCTGAATGATAGCTAGAATAAACGGTTTCTAATGTCATCTACAGCCCAATTGAAAAACTGCACCTAAATAACCTATATAATATGTCTGCTATATCTAAACATTTATGAATGTTCATAAACAAAGCACTTTTGACACATTTGAACCCTTACATTTTATACACTTGTCTTCATAATCTTATTATATTTATGTAAATGTTATATTAATTGGTATAACAAGCATATAGCATACGTTGCAGTATTATTAAAATGGAGGATTTAATGTGGATTAATGTGTTTGTGGTGGTCTAGTGGTTTGCTGGGTTTGAGAGATTGAGTTTCTTGGCTTTGTGCTATTTTGTATTGGCTTTCTTCCTCCTATTGCCTTTTTGTTTTGTCTGATTTTGTGTTTCCTGGTCTTGCCACGAGATAGTCTATAGCTTTCAAAAAAAATTAAAAAAAAGAAGAAAATAGCTGCAAAAGGTTTCCCTCCTTAATTTCATGCATCCAAACTGCTGAACAATTCTGGTACCTGTTCATACTGTGACTGTCTCAACAAAAAGCAAGAAAAAAAGTGTCTTTTCCATGGAGCTGTTTACAGACTGAACTCTGTGCTGAGAACTTTTGCAGAGCTAGATAATAGCTTGAATAGATGGTCTCTCATGCCATCTACAGGTCAAATAAAAGAACTGCAGCTAAGTACCTGTATAATATAACTGTTATATTAAAAGCATTTATGAGTGTTTATAAACAGAGCATTTTGATACATTTATACCCCTATGTTTCTACATTTGTATTTATAATTCTATTTTATTTAAGTTAAGCCTCTTTTGATTGACACAACAAACATAAGGCATATATAACAACATCATTAAAGTATTTATAAAAGAAAAAATAAATAAATAAATATATATATATATATATATATAAATCTTTACATGAGACCTAAGCAGAAGTTAATATTCTTTTACAAGACATAAAATTCAGAAATAAGAATCATTCTAGTACAGATAGAAAATAAACAAATTAAGATTGAAACATAATATATTCCCTATGACTATAGCTTGCTGCATACAGTATAGTCCCAGATGCAGATGTTTACCATATAAACTAGTATTTTGATATATTCTGACAAATCTAGAAGTTTTCCCAGACTACTAAAGGTCTCAAAGGAAAGAATGGGAATGCATTCCATCTTAGAAAATACTGAGCTCTTTTATTGATATCCTATACTACATTGGGAAATGAAACTGTAATATTTCTATGCTTTTGTCATCAGATACATGGAGATGGGGAAATAGTGTTATTAGATATTAGCACAATACATAAAGAGACAGGGTATTAGTCTACTTATTGATTATTATAGCAGATCATTACATATAAATTAGTTATGACTCTTGTATTATTATAGAATACATAACTGGTATTTATGATATGGTGAATTCATTTGACAAAAGTTAAAATGAAATAGTTACATTTTATTTACTTTAATTTGTTTCTTGAATTGGTACATGCAATTCTAATGGGTGTTTGTTAAATTTTGCAACAGCACATATATATTTAGACAGGGAGGAGATGAGAGTTGTTGCTGGCTTGATGGTCAATTTGGGTGACAGATGTCACTCAAATTAGGAGTTTTTAACTCGGGGGGGGGTTGAAAGAGTCTATGTTATTAGTAAATGTTATACGTTTCTGTTAATAGTTATTATGATGTTCACCAAGTCTTACACAATTTAATTTGATATAAACATATTTCATTGGATAAAAGTTTTATATGTTTTATGTGTAAATTATAATTGTATTCCTAATAGTCAATTTCTATTCACTTATAAAACATGTGAAAAAAGGAGAATTATTCAACAACAGATATTCAGAACATTAATGTTTCATGACATAATTAAAGTGTATATCATTAAACATCAATGGATTAAATAAACCTAATAAGAGAACTTTGAACAAATATATTAAATTGCATAATTCTCAATTAACATTTCTCCAAGAAACTGATTTACTAACTGAAGATGTCACAATATTAAAATACAAATCTTACAAATTTTGATTAGCTGAGAACATACAAAAAAGGGGGGTTGGCCATACTATGGAAAAATACATTACCTATGCCTAAAATAATTGATACCTACAAAGACAACAAGGGAGTGTTATCTTCAGTTATTATAGAATTTAATAAGAAAATTTTGACATTAATAAATATGTATTGGATTCCTGGCATTGGACCTACAACACTGAAACAACATATAGAACATATAGTTCAGTTTTCTAAGGGTAGTATTATTCTTGCTGGGGATTTTAATTGTATTTCTGACATAAAACAGTCTAGTACCAATGGTAAAAGGAAAATTCCAACTATAGCTAAATTATTGAATGAATTTTCAGATTCATATATGATAAAAGATATTAATAACTTTACTGACGCTAAGTCACTGTTCTATACATTCTGCTCACATAGACATAATTCATATTTAAGAATAGATAGGGTATTCATTTCCAATAACTTAGCTGATTTCTTATCAAACTCATAAGTGATTTCTTGTCTCCTTTCGGACCATAACTCCATAACATTCGATTTTATACTAAACTCCACATTTAATGTTCAAATTAAAAGGATACCAGCCTACATAATTAAACTGAAAGATTTTATCAATTCCTTCACTACACGAGTACAAAATTTTATTGAACTTAATAGTGTGCCGGGAACTTCTGAAGTATACATTTGGGATGCTCTAAAAGCTTACATATATGGTAAAATTATTGATCGGTATAAAAAGAAAATAAATTTGTGGGATAAAGACCTTCAAGATAGACAAACAAAGTTAGATACATTAAGGCTTGATGCTTCAAAGAATCCAGATAAGAAAGATAGAATGAAGGAAATAAATACTTTAAACAATAAATATATGGAAATTTTAAACCATAAAGTCATGATAAATCTTGAAATATATAAACATAACTTTTTATATAAATCCTAGATTCATGAATATACTAGCTAACAAGACTAAAAGATTAAAACAACTTCACCATATTAAAGAAATCTATTCTCCAACAAAAAAATGCTATCTGATTTACCAAATATATTAAGTGAATTTAGAGATTTTTTTTTAAATTAAACCAACCAAATGATAGCATTAATAGTACAAAATATATTCAATCTCTTATACATGATAATATAAAGAACAGACTATCTAAAACACAAATAAAATTAATAGATAAACAAATATCTTTTAAAGAAGTAAAAGATCAAATAACTAAACTTAAGCAAAATAAAGCTCCTGGTAACGATGGTACCATTTCAGAAATCTACACGGTTTTGCCTGCTAAATCATAAACTCTATTACATACAGTGTTTAATATAGCTCAAACTAACTACATTATACCTCCCTCTTGGAAGTACACCCCCATACTAAAGTCTGATAAAAATCCTGTAAAATGTGTTTCATATAGGCCCCTTTTGTTATTAAATACAGACTATAAAATGCTCAAGTCTATTTATGCTGATAGACTTAAAAATGTTTTACCATCCCTGGTAGATATGTATCAAACAGGTTTTATAACTAATAGAACTTCTTATGATAAGATCAAAAGAACAATAACTTTAATTGAATCAGTAAAAGCCTTAAATAATAATTTGACTCTTGTTAGTTTAGATGTTAACTGTGCATTCGACTCAGTTAATTGGAACTTTTTATCTTACTGAAGGACTTTTCTAATAGTTTTATTAACCTTATATCTCAATTATATAATGGAGGTCAAGCCTACATAAAAATATGTACAAGTATAGCCCAGAACATACCCATTATAAAAGGAATGAGACAAGGTTGCCCTCTATCTCCACTTTTATTCACATTAATTATGGAACCTTGTGCTAACCTAATAAGGGATAACAATAATATACAAGGATATAGGTTAAACTGTAATGAAACATTAAAAATCCAAATGTTTGCTGATGATGTATTAATCACTCTTTTTGGTACTAACCCTACCTTACAAGAATTGTTTAAAAATATGGATATATTTTTAAAAAGTTCTCGTCTTAATTTTAATAACTCTAAAACACAGATTCTTCTAATTGGTTCCAAAAATTATAATATACATGGCCAATATAAAAAATATATACCTCAGTCCCAACAAATAACATATTTAGATATAATTACAGCAACCAATATTAAAGACATCTTTCACCTAAATTATTGTAAAAGTATAACAATAATAGAGACTCTAATTAGTAAGTGGAACAAGATTTTATTTACAATGGATGAAAAACTTTCCATTATAAAGATGATCTTGCTTCCAAAGATCTTATACATAATACAATTTATTTTTATTACTCCAACAGGCTCGTTTATTAAAAAATTTAACTCACTGATTAAGAACTTTTTATGGCATCTGATAAAGCCTAGAATTGCATTGTCCTATCATATGTATAGCTGGGAAAATGGAGGTATATCTTTAACAAATCTAGAACTTTATTCAAATTAGTCAGTTATTAAAACAATTGTTTATCTTATAGATGGAGAGTATTTTGCAAAATGGAAAGAAATTATGTTAAATGTATACCAAAATACCAAAAACAAAGATAACAAACATCTACCACAGTTAATAAATAATTAATTTATATGGAATTTGAGAGAGTATTTTTCCAATCATTCCTTTCAAATGCTTAAATCTTCTTATGTAATTTTAATTCTAAAGGCCTTTAAAAACTATATATTTAGGTTTAGAATCTTTGAAAATTGGCTGTTCCTCATCTTCCCTATTGCCTATACACAAGGCATAATTCTATCTGCAGATCATTCTAAAATGTTGTTACTTAAATAAAAACAATTAATGTTTTGGCATCAAATGTTAAATAAAAATGAGACAAAATCTATTAATGCTCTTATAGATGAATATAACCTTAACACTCTACTTTAGTCAGATTTGCAAGAGTTTAGAAAATATATTCTAGATAAGCTGATTTTAATCCCCTCAAATGCTAAAAATTCAATACCCAAATTTATTCAGTATTTGATTTTATACACATATAATAACTTACCAGTTAAAATAGTATATAATATATTTATAAAGCAATTAAGCAAGATCTAGATGTATATTCAAATAACTATTGGGATACATTTTCAGTAATCAATAGTTTTATTCCTTCAGAAAAAGACAAAGTTAATTTTCTTCAGTCAGCCAGCAAAACCACTTCCTCCATTAAATGGAAAATCTTCACATGGAGATTTTTATATAAATCTTTCATCACACCTCAGAAAATGAGTACGATAACTAAACAATATATTGTTTGCTGGAGATGTAACGCAGTAACAAATGCAGATTTTTGTTACAGACAATGTTATGCTTAGAAAGTAACTTGTATTATTCAATACACATGTCCCAGACTGGATAAATAAAAACAAATATTCTTTGCTCTGTTCTATACTATCCATTGCCAGGGAAATAATTACAAGAAATTAGAATTCCTCATCAGCTCCCTCATTTAATGCGTTTAAAGGTCTTATTTTAGAAATATCTAAGAAATGTTAACTATCAAATCTAAATCAAGATGGAATACAAAATTATATTACAAATGGGAAACAGTACACGAATTATTAGTTAAAGAACTGGGTAAATGATTAATGCAATGATCTTTCCTTTTTTTAACCTTTTATTCTTTTTTTTCATTTTTTTCTGCCAAACAAATTAATTGATCTTGTTATTCAATATATAGTGAACATTGCTGTACATAGTTTATTGTGCTATTATAGTTATTGTATTAAATGTTTCTTTTTAAAT
This sequence comes from Protopterus annectens, assembly GCF_019279795.1. Lineage (NCBI taxonomy): Eukaryota > Metazoa > Chordata > Ceratodontiformes > Protopteridae > Protopterus > Protopterus annectens. Next base: position 1,177,214,368 of record NC_056728.1, on the reverse strand, counting down.
ATTGTAATTTAAAAAATGCAACTTATTCATTTTTTTTCAAAATATCTGTTCATTATATTAATGTTTTCAATAAAGCTGTTAAAAAAAAAAGAAAAATGTAAAAAGTCACATAAAGATAAAATGCCAGAGATCTTAACAAATAAAATAATAATATCTACAGTTGCAGAAGTTACTGGACACAAATTAACACCTTTACTGGAATAAAAGCATTGCGGGCAACATTTTCCCATCCCAAAGATTAACCTATTTGTGACCCTAAAATTATCACTGTGACATTCATTAAAATGTTCATAGTTGAATTAACAGACCTCTAATGTTCACTGGGCACTCAGTTTTCCCTCCTGTTTGAAATAGACACCGCATCCACTATCCCCTCACTTCACCTATTAAACAATGGCATTTAACATGATAAGGACTCAACTCACTGATCTAAACTGGTTAGGATTCTCCCTGCTGTATAAAATTAGAAGTAAGTAGGATGTTTTTGCAGAGAATGGCAAAAATTCTCCTGCACCCCCCCCCCCAATCTCCCAAACTTGTATATAATAACTCCACGGTCACACACATATAAAAAGAGAAAAATCTCAAAAAAAGCAATGCAGTGATTTACTATACAATACAGTGACTGGATAATTCAGCACTGTGGAAACAAACTCAGCAACTAGATTTGAAGAAATTTACATAAGCAAATGACAAGCACTGAGGAAGGAGTAATTAAACTTAAATGCTACTCATGATAGATATACATTTTTCCAACTTCAATAGTGTTATTCCAAAACTGTAGAAACAAATTACAATTGTTACAATTGTTCTTTGGTAAAACACAATGTTTTTGTACTTTTACCTTATCAAATTACCTAGAAAATGTGTTTGAGCAATACAAATTTAAAACCAGATCACACTACAAGTACTCCATTACTCACGCTGTAAAACATTTATTGATTGGAACTACATTTGTGAATTTAAACACTCTGTTCATTTCTGTGTGTTTGATCCACTCTATTATGATCTCAGCAGATACAGATAGGAGTACTAAAGATAACAAATTCAACTTAAAAAAAGCAAAAAATAAAATTTTAAAAATACCACCAAGACCGATCCAAGAAGTAAGCAATTTTAGGAGTACTAAAGATGCCTGTTATGGATAGCAGATTACTTATGTAGCAGATCTTGCAATTAAAATGCCTGATCTTGTACCCTTAGGTTTTGATATCCTACAAAGGTACATCCTTGGATATACTTTTTTACCCCACACACATTATCACCCTTTCTCTCCTGAGAGCAGTACTTATATTCTGTATGTAATATATCTGTTGCCTTCTACTGCTTTCCTGCTCTTACCTTCATGGTCCAGCTGGCAAGTACATTAGCATCAGCAGCCTAGAGTTACAGTGTAAAATAGCTGAGGTATTTCAGCCTCTGGTTAGACCAAACTCTGTATTTTCACTCCTATAAACCCTATATACTAAAATTTCTTCACATCTTATACTCTAGGCTAGTCATACATAAAATACAAGGGGTTTGGGTTATTTGTAGTTAAAATGCAAAGGATAAAAACATATTGAAATGCATGGTTAGGACAACACAGATCATCAATAATCAATAGGCTAGTAAGTAGCTATGAACCTATGAGCTTATAAACCTCTGTCTCAAACATACTCACCCGACTTTTTAGAGCAGCACCTCACAGATGGTTCCATATCATGATCACATATGTCAAAAATTGAAATTTCACTTAGTTTGAAGCAGTAAATTTGAATTGTGTGTTCATGCTGGAGGCAAAGCCCATCACATTTCCTGTGTACAGACTTTTATAACTTATACCTCCTTATATAATCTAATCAGCTTTTGGTCAGCGTACCTCAGGAGATTCTTATACCTCCTTATATAATATAATCAGCTTTGGGTCAGCGTTCCTCAGGAGAAAGAGGAACAATGAGTGTATTTTCATATTCTGTGACATTTTCACTTCAAGCCATTCGAGTAAGCTTATACAAAACTGTATAGTGAGCCATTTGACAGTCCAGTGGGTTACAAAGAGATTTATTTCCAGTTTATTTACCATTTCTATTATGCTTGAGTGGGGAATTGTGTCAAAAGCTTTGACAACGTCGAGGTATGTACCATTTTGCCTTCATCCATGGCTTGTATGATTTTTTCAAAAAAATCTACCAGGATGACCTGCCTTTTACAAATCTAAACTGAGATGGTTTGAGTCTTTGGAGGTTTTCTGTGTCCTGACCTGATTAATTGTATAATAAGTGTCTTTCCGTGGCTTTGCATATAAGGCTGGTCAGTCTTATGGGTCTGTAATTGGCTGAGTCTGTGGAAAGTCATTCCTTATGCAGAGAAATGGCTGTAGCTGTTCTCCATTCACTTGGTACAAAACCCGTATGGAAGCTAAGATTGAACAATTTTGTAGGGGTGCTGATACATTATGTAGACAAGTTTATCAGCTGGCATTGCCTAAAAAAGGCATTAAGGAGGTGGGCAATGTCTTTGCCAAAAATTGATACCCTAGAGGTGTAGGCCATCTGTGGTAAAGCAGCATAGTCTGCTGATCATATCCTCCCAGGCTGACCTATTTTGGACTCCCTTTGAATGACACCAAAAACTAAGCCAATTATTGAAGTCAATTATGTTTTACTCATATTGCAGCATCATCCTTGGAGAAGGTAGAATACTACCAAGTGCTAGGAGCACACCTGCCTTGGATAAATTGCCTGTGAGCTTTATCATGTCTCTCTTCATATAATCTAGGGCAGTGCACCTCAAGTTATTGATAACAGCATGAACTATGACAGTGTCATACTGGTACTTGTTGGCTCCCGGCAAGCAACTAACTGTCACTCTGTCCTTGCTCAGCCTGGTAAGAGGCACATCTGTATGTCTTACAATGAAGTCACCTGTAACAAGAATGTTTGGTTGGGTTGATGCCTGCCTTATGAGCTTAGCATCTGTAACTTTTGGGACTCCTTGTGCTATGTGATGAGGTAGGCTTAATTTTCTGAGCATGCTTTGCATATGTGTTGCATTTTTAAGGTTAAGGCAAGTTAATCTTTAGAACCTCAGCATTTGATGGACTGTGTGTATTGTTATGGCCTTGGGGAGGTGTGATGTGTGGTGTACTAGTGACAATTTTGGTGTCTGTCTTTATTGTTTGTGTGAAATTTTTGCCTCCAAGGATATTATATATATGTACATCTCTCACATACTATGTTATGCTCCATGCAGTAGGAAGTTCACTCTGGGGATCACTTCAGTGGTCTTGCTTGACAGGGCTACTGGGAACTAACTTTGGGCTGCATGATGCTTCAGAATCTTCTTGGGCTAGGCTTATATAGGCTCTAAGGCCGTTAGCCTAGTACACACCTATGAATCTATGAACTTATGAGTAATAGATGATTAACAGACAGCATGAGACAATTCTTACACTGTCTCAAGATATGCATTTCAATCAGGCTGATTAGTAAAGTTGTGGGGATGTGCTGGTCCATGATACCAACAGGAATGACACAGCCTTTTTTAAAGATCTCATCAGCACAACATTAAGTGGATAATTTGCAAACATGCATGTCCACTGCTAGGGTGTTTGGCTTTACTGAACCTAAATGCAGCCATAAAGACTTAAAAGGTAAAAAAGTCATGCTCATTGAGAAGCCATCCACCTGAAACACTTGATTTACTTAAGGAATTAAGTGCATATATCCCATGGGCCTCTATTACTGGAGGTTTACGCTATCAGCTTGGCTGGGTTTGTCTGAAAACTCTTACTCTTAGAGGCAGTCTGTCAATGAACTAGTCACTTGTGTTTTTTTAAATGCCTCTATTATCAGTTCTTTTCTCTCGCTTTCTCTCTCTCTCTCTCTCTCTCTCTCTCTGTCTCACTCTCTCTCTCTCTACTTTGGGCATCTATCTAGCTTTCTACCAATAAGGTTAGTAAAAACTAGAATTATAGCTTAGATTATAGGTGTTCATTGTATTTGTTAATAGGCTGTGATAGCCCATCAATACACAACGTTAGTAAGAAGTGCCTAACAATTACATCCCTAATTTGTTAATAACAGCAGACAGGCACACCAGATTGACTCAGCAGGGTTTAATAAACAGTACTTATCTTCAGTTTTATGGCAACAATTTACAGAACATCATATTATCAAGAAGCATTATGGAGCAACATACAGAAATGCTAAAGCTCCACAGGACAGTGAGATCTTAGCAAAGCCTTTCAACAATGACCCAGCACTACTGAAATATTAACATTGTGTTTTTTAATAGTGCCAAAGAATAGAATCATCATTTTCAGTTCTTTCTAATTCCTTTAATTTTTAGCAGCTTCCATTATGTTTTATGAGATTGCCACATAACTCATTAACAATATGGTTGATAAGGTGACACAAAACCTTGTTTCATTCACAAAGGTTGGCTGAATTTCATCTGATTAGTTACCCTGTTGGCTGTTGCCTGGAACATTCTGTTCTTCATGAGGATTTCCCATCTGTTTAAATGTTGCCTGCAGCAGTATAGAAGTCCAAGAATTCTTTGTTTTTTGTGTAAGAGTTAAGCTATTCATTTTTTATTTTTATGATGGAATTATTTTATAGTATTAATCTTAGGTGCACAAGTGACTGATTTACAAATTTGATATGACTAATGCAAAAAATGACAGCAGTGGGATAGAGTGTCCAGCCTTTTCAAGCAACTGGCATATGTTACATTTATGTATGTGTGTCTGTGCATGTGTGTGTGTGTGTGTGTGTGTGTGTGTGTGTGTGTGTGTGTGTGTGTGTGTGTGTGTGTGTGAGAGAGTCCACATTCTGACATAAATACATCTGCCATGTGGATATGCTCCTGGAAATGTATTGAAACAAAAGTTTGTTAGAAAAATTCTAAATGCAATAACATAAATGTGTCTTGTGATCGTAATATCAAATAAATTCCTAAACTAATAAATAAAAGAAATCTTGACCAGAACAAAACACATTATATGAGAAAAACTCTTTGAAACAGCATTTATCAAAGTCAGTGAGAGGGGCAGACATTCAAAAACTTGTAACGTAGACTCATACATGTTTTGAATTGTGATCACCTCTCACAAAAGTAATATAAAATTCAGACAAAGCTCAGATTTACTTTAGGATACCCAGGTGTTACACTATTAGGTATCTTGTTAATAGTTTATATACTGAAATTAAAATTATAAGATGTATTGCTGTTGTACTTTGGGAGTCAATAAGCAAGGCCAAGAATGGTTTAGTAGATTATCAATAGTTCATAAGGTTAAAATAAATAAATAAATAAATAACAGAATGCCCTTATATCAGCGGTAGTAATTACAGGGTCAAACTATTTGATGCCATCCCAAACACAGGAGTCAAAAATGAACTCAGAAAGCTCAGAGTTAAAAGTTATTTAAAATGATAGATAGTCAGTGACCTCCCTGAAAAAATTCAAGCAATATTTACAGGTGGCCAATTGTCCATGCCAATAGAACTCACTGGCAAACAAGGGTCTGTACATGGTTCTGTGCTATTTGCATCTTTTCTTTGAATTCCCTTGTTAGCACTAATAACATTTAGATAACAATGTTAGTTGAGATTTGCATACTTGGAACAATCTTTTTTACCTCACAGACACACTGGTTCTTTAGTGATGGTTTTGTTTTAATTCTTAGAAACAAGGAACAAAAAATGTTTCAGAAAGGAAGACCACCAAGGCTCCATATATTTTTAAGCACTTTCATTCTATTTAATGAAAAGAACTTCTTCAGAATGAAATGCAAAACCACTCATCCAAGTTTAAATAAGCTATTTAAAAATCACATGACTCCTAAAATCCATTGAAAATCTCAACATTCAAATTTAATTCCAAAAAACTTCTTCCAATCCTCCTTTTTTACATATACAATGTTAAAAGAAACATTTTAAGATTAACTATCTAAGTTTATAGCACCAAAACATTTCCCAGTCTTTGGGCTTGCAAAAAACACTTCATATTAACACATTCGTTCAAACCTGGCTGTTTGTCGGCTCCTAACCTATGTTACCATTCAGCTTCCTTGCAATCCAATAAAATTTTGTAATCTCTATTGAACTCCTCAAAACCAATGGAATCCAGTGGAAAAAAATATATATTTTTAAACTTTTACAAGCCAGAACGTGTTTTATTAATGAATTACATGTATCTTTCTTTTTAATAGTAGAAACATGTTCATATATTCTCTTTAATAATGTTCTCAAAATTTTTCATACATAAAAACTTTTACATGTTTCACACGTTGCTATGTAAACTACCCCTTTTGAATTGCAATCAAAACTACATTTCACCTAAAATAACTTATTTACACCTTCAACCAAAATATTGGATATATTACTTATGAATATATAATATTTGCATTTATTACATTTATATGTACCACATACTAACTCTATATCTTTCTTACTTTCCTTGTTTGCCCTTTCTAATATTGCCATTAAATTATTTTCCTTCTTATAAGTAAAATATATATCTCTCAAAATAGGTAAGGGGAAAGTTTTCCCATACTAATTTTCTTTATTCACTACTTTTTACTTTTTATTTAAGATATTATTTACATTTGTTGAACTTTCAAATAAAATTAGTTTAAAGATATCTTGTCTTTTACTGATAACGTCTTTGATTATTCTATGCTAAAATACTTCATTATAACTCCTGTATAAAAATAGTGATTTAAGATGTTCAACATCCCTAAAAATATTTTATCTCTACTAGTGAGTCTGCTCAGTCTGATAAATTGCCCTTTAACCAAATTTTTCTTCATATGGGTTGGATGTTGACTTTTCCAGTGTAAATAGTTATTTAATAATAAAAATAAATCATACCAGAATTCAAAAACTCACAAACAGCATCAAATTCCTGTGAACTTCCCCTCCAATATAAAATGATGTCAAAAATAAAGCATCTATAAAAATGCACCCTGCTAAAATACACATTGTTTTTCAGGAATTCATGTTCCCACCAGGCCATAACTAAATTGTCAAAGACTGATTCTAATTTAGCACCTATTGCAATGCATTTCTTTTACTTATTATTTATTTACTTACTTATTTTTACTTTTTTTACTTTGTTTTGAAATTGAAAAAAAAATTCTAAACCGAGCTCTAATAGCAAGCAGATATTGTTAATGAATCCATTACTACAGTCTATAAATTTCACCAGATAATTTCTAATAAATTGCTCTTGCAATAACCCTGACTAATCTGCTTTTTCATTTCCTTGTCCTCTGCTCTGCCATGTCTCCCTCAAATTTTTCTCTGTTAAAGTTTATCCTTATATCATAATTACTCACTGACCTTTCTACTCTGTCCAGCTCTACCTATCCCATCTAACCACCAATCCTGTTTTCCAAATCCTGTCTTATCCTGTAGATGTCCTTAGTAACCTTATAGCCCCATCTTTTCTCGATTTACTTAATTATTGTTTTTTTTGTGGGAAAATAGTCAAATCATTTTTTTACTATGAACAAATCTTGTTCTTGTAACATTTTGCTATACATTTTTGTATTGTTATTTTTAAATTACTTGTAACATTAAATGTTTTTGAAAACTCGGAGCTTTTCTCCTCGGGCCTCCACTGAAAATGGACATGTACCCAGTTGGACTAGCCTGGTTAACAAATGTAAAATAAAATAAATAAATAAATAAAATAAAATTCAATACCCTGCACTTGGCAAATGCTAATATGTAATGAAACTACATCTAAAGTAATGAAACATCCTTCATTTACTAAAAAATCTGTTTCATGCAATGATTCTAGCAAATGCCATGAATCCCACAAATAATGCTCTACTCTTTGCATAATGGGATTCAAAACCTTGTCTAGATAAATAGAAATGGATTCTGTCTTATATAAATCTGCTGCCACTACTAGGCTGAATGGAGGCTTCAGTATATCTTTATGAATTATAGGTATTCCAAATAATCTCACCATTTTTGGATGTTCCACTTTTATAAATTCATAAAGTTCATGATTTATACGCCCTTGACCAAACAAATCGAGCAATATTTTATCAATTTCATCAAACTTCTCTTGAATAATGAAATTATATAACTCTTCATAATAGTCACTACAAACTCAACACTGCTAGATTGTAGTCTTCTGTACTCATAATGACCAGACCATTCCCTTATCAGCTATCATTACCCTAATATTGATATTATTAGTTAACTCTCTTAATGCTGACCTTTCAGGTTTAGATAAATCATGATGTGAAAAATGATCTATTACCAGTATTTAGTTTACAACAAAAATCTTTTTCACATACATCATAAAACACTTGTAACATAAATTTGAATGCTAACTGGATTTAAAGTACTATGTTTTTTAACCCCATTATCTACCATTTCAACATTTGTTTATATCATGCATAATATATTATAGATTTAATTTATGTACATATAATTTAAGATCAATTAATGTTCTTCTCTTCACTTAAACTCAATTAAATTATAAATTGTCATCATCTTCTTTACCCTTTCCCCCTTCACCCTTCCTGTTGTCTCATTTGCAGATGCAGTATTTGAATCCATGTGTTGCTTGGACTTCTTAAAGAGGATGAGGAGGTGATGTAAGCAGTGGCATTACATCATCTTTAGCAACTAACTGAGCATATACTTCCAGCCTGATGCTATTAAGATTTGTCTGGTCATGTTCAATTGGTGAAACACTGTTTACTACTTCTCCAGTAGTTGTATTACTAATATTTCTTTCACATTCAAAGCTTGATTATTTTTTACTTCATATTTAATGAGTACGCTGTACCCAGCTAATAAACTTCAGAGTCTTTTCAGATTTTTTTCTCTTTCTTCTGAACAATGGTTGAGACATGTCTCCCTAATTTGGCCATGATAGCTTTGCATAATATATGCTAGTTGTTGAATATTTTATTTTTCTTGACCTTTTCATCAAGATTCCTTATTTTCTGCTCTAATTCATTAATTTTAAATATGTATTGTCAACCAAAAATTTCATAACAATAACACCAGTTTTGAACAGTTTTACTAAATCACTGTATAATTTCTTTTCCTTCCATACTCCACTGAAAAACCTAAACAGTATCAACCTGAACGTCTCTTCTTCTTAACTTACGCATCATTGTAAATACAAGACATCGTACTGTAGTGTCTTTAACTTTAATGTTTTACTTTGTAATCCATAAATATCTTGTTTTTTAAGCTGAAGGCTTAAGTTGGAATTGGGGTCTAAATTAATTTAAAAAATATTATGTTCACCTTTATAGGACGTTAGGAGCCAACAAACAGCCAGGTCTGAGCAAATTTGTTGTTTTAAAGTGTGTTTTGCAAGCCCAAAGATTGTAAAATGTTAAGGTGCTGTAAACTTAGATAGTTATTTTAAAATGTATCTTTTAACATTATATATGTAATTTAGATTAATTATGTAAAAAAGGAGGATTGGAAGAAGACACTTTTTGGTATTAAATTTGAATGCTAAAATTTTTATTGGACTTTAGGAGTCATGTGACTTTTAGTTTATTTAAACTTGGATGAGTGATTTTGTATTCCAGTCTGAAGAAGTTCTTTCATGAAACAGAAAAAAAGCACTTAAAATACACTGTGCTTTGGTGGTCTTTCTTTCTGAAACATTTTGTTGTTCCTTGTTTCCAAGTTTCAAGTAGTGAGTGGTGACATTTTGAAAATGTTTTTTGAGTATTACCTTTGCAATTCTGTCTTTTATATAATTACAATACTGACAAATGCACCATAGTCACATTTAGGAAGAAAATGCAGGAAAAGTGACAGGCTGAATACTGCCATAAATACCTTTATATATATATATATATATATATATATATATATATATATATATATATATATATAGTCTGACCTTTGATGAGCAGGTGACCTATTAGTAATATTATACCTATAGATGTAAATGTGTCCTTTGATCAGTAGGTCAGTACCATATAGTAAAGGCTTTTGGTATAGCTCTCAGTATTGTCATGGACCTATCCACTTGGTATAAGAAGGTTATTGTTATCCTTTACACGTCAGTGACTCAGCCAAATGTTGAGTGCAGTGTGCCTTTTTGCATGCTTTTAACAAAACACCTTAGATGTCTTGAAAAGCTGCTAAGGTGCATGAGCAAAATAATTAAAGGTCTTGGATACCTGGGCTATCCTAAGAGGTTTAGGAAATTGTCCTTGTTTTCAGTGTCAAATCACCTTTAGAGAGAGGGCAGGTGCCTTCTATTCTGTGTCATGAAGGATCCTATCATGTTTGAAAAACTTTGTCCAGAACATAGTTCAGGAATGCTCATAATATAAACAAACAGAATCAGTTTTAATATATTTCTTAAAAATAATAGTCAGTCATGCATTTTACTCTTCTTTGGAATAAACTCCTGCTCTCTGTGAAAGCATGTCAGTAATCTACCTGGGAAAAACAAACTGGGCAAGGATATTTGCAGACCTGATTTTAAACATGGACAACTGTGGTATATGTTCTTATGTTCCACTTAGCTATAGGCTTGGTATAAAAATATGAATCTGTGGAACTTACATTTATGCAGATATACAATCAAGTTTATAGTTATTATGTAGGCAGATAATGTGTCTGCCAGTATAAACACACAAGAAGAAATAATTTGATATTTTAATTAACTAGTTGTTTACATTAATTTTGTTTCTGATAAACCACTGTTTTCCTCTGATATTACCTATATAAACTCAAAAATGAAACACTTACAAATACAAGTTGAGCAACTGCATTCCTAACAAGTGGCAATCTGAATTAATACTGTAGAGAAACGTATCAAGGCATGTCATATTATTAATGGGTTTTGTGCTCCCCTCCTATATGTTAAAAAGGTACTTGTCAAAGGAAAAACAATCCAAATTTGACTCCCTAGTTCTTAGCACTGTATCACTACCAACTGATATGTCTACGATAGTGTAAATTAGCACTGTGCTGCATTTATATCAATGTGACTGCATTTATGCCTGTATGAATAACTGCATCATGTCTATAGCCAGTTACCTGCATGAATCATACCTCTGCATCTTGTGTTAGTAGTTGACTGCATCAGTAGAATTTATGTCAATACTGTGTATATGTATATACATATATTTATAACTATTGAGTGTATTGCTGCTTGTAGTTAGAATACATTTTTGTAATATGTATAACTATATAATGGAATTTACTTCCCCTTGTGGACCACCTCAGAAATGAATTCTTCCTGCAGGACCTTCATGGTTAAAAAACTAAAACAAAATTCAAAAAGCAGCAAAGCACAACATGGATAATGTCAAACAGGGGGTCCTGCAGAATGCCTTGGACAACTGTTTACAGAGAGAAAAACCTTAAAGAGGGATCATCTAAGTTTCTTGCAAATGAAATCACCATGAATGGGAAGAGAAATGATGATACACAGACAATGCTGTCTAGCTTGGGTCCAGTTTCAGTACTAATTGCCTGTCACTTTGGAATAAATTAAGCAAACAATAATATCTGAAAAGGTGTGTGTTATTGTGTATATAACGTCTGCCCAGGGGTGCTCTGAGCCCTGCCATAGACCTGTAAACCTCTGGAAGGGAGTTATTTGCATAATAACTCATATCCTGGAAGGCATCATTGTGCTTAGAGAATTGGCTCTCTGTTAATTTGTTTCTGTTTATTTTGTTTTTCTTTTCTAATTGCTATAATATATATATATATATATATATATATTAAGAATTTTGATGTAAAATAGTTCCTCGACCTACTGTTTCAAACTTTCTGTAGCTTATATTGGCAAATCATTGGGGAGCTGAAATTACTAATAATAATGATCTATAATTGAGTTTTATACTTTATCATAGCTATTGACTAATCATGGACAAATCTCAACAGAATAGGACCAAATCCAGAAGTAATCCGGGACACTGAATATATTAGTTCTGTAAACTTGAAGTATTGACAGAATGAGAGAATGTGAATTAATATTCATTTTATGAAGTGAAAAAGTCTATAACTCTATTGTCATTATTTATTACATGCAATTTACCACTTTTTCAAAAAGTCATCGGTGTTAGGAGGGATTGGGCAGCCACGGTGGTGCAGTGGTTGGCATTGTCACCTCACAGCAAGAGGTTCTCTGGTTCGATCCTCAGCTGGGGTGCCTTCTGTGTGGAGTCTGTATGTCCTCCCTGTGGTTGCGTGGGTTTCCTCCAGGTGCTCCGGTTTCCTCCCACATCCCAAGGCCCTAGGTGTGAGTGCGTGTGTGTGTGCCTTCAGTGGAAGGTTGGGTGCCGGGCTGGCAACTCAACACTGTAAAACTCTACTGCCAATCATGAGCGGACAGCTGATCTGCTATGGAGACCCCTAACCAGGAAAAGACGAAAGAAGAAGAAGATCGGTGTTAGGAGGGATTAAGGGAAGCAGAGCTAAAATCTGAGTCAAAATCAAGGGCATCCCAGAGGTGACAAGTATGAAATTCATATTCTTCAGAAAATGTTGTCATTATGGCAGTTTTATAAGGGCAATATTTAAAAGCTGTCCTTTGACCCTTTGATCCCCATTTTTTAGGCTTTATCCAGATTTTTTGAGTAAGAGGTTGGGAGATATGCATACCCTTTAATTTTAAATGAATTGCATCCACTCCTTAATCGATCGATCTCTCTCTCTCTCTCTCTCTCTCTCTTTTTCATATACGCACACTTCTGCTTTCACGCATGTAAGCAGTTTTACACTCACACATGAATACAGAAATATAAACAGGCTCAGACACACACACACACACACACACACACACACACACACACACACACACACACACATGCACAAGCACACACTCACACGTGCAATTTTCTATTTTTTAAATATCCATTTATTTTAATTTTACACATGCTAAACAAGAAAAGCACTACTTAGCAAGTGTAAAATAATGGTTTTATCAATCTCACTTGCACTTTCATGAACACATACACTCACTCACTCACTCACACAAACATAAACGCATACACACATTTTCTTTCTTTTTTAATATTTTGTTTGTCTTAATTTTATACTTGCTAAACAGTAATAGTGCAGGCCGTTATCACCATTACAGTCTGAGCTCCACGTCAGTTTAATATGCTGCTGTTTTTCAGCAGAAATTACATGTACATTAACACCCTGCTGGAAAACATTCATTCTCCAATCAGAGTGGTGATGTACAGGTCACCTATTCTCTAATCTCATTTAAAGCCACTTCCCAGCGCCTTGCTTTTCATCCTGTCGAGCAGGTGGTCAACAATCTCACATACCTGAAGGGCTTTAGATAACATAGTATACAGCAATCCATGCCTAGGATACTTTAGTTCTTGGTGCATGTTATTCCCCCGACTTGTTAACTGCGTTTTGTCCTCAAGATAAAATATTGACTTGCTTTATGGAAAACATCAGTACTCAAATAACCCAAAAAGCCGAAGACAACTGTAGAAATAACAACAAGTGAGATGGAACTGTCTCAGCTATGTAAATCAATACGAGTAAAACTGGACCCGGTCAAGTAAAGCACGATTTATTCCAATAACAAACAAACACAAGAATAACGGTTAAGCGCTTTCATCTGTGAATACAAACTTCATCAGAACACCATTGCTGTGTATTACTGACAAAAAAAGCTTTTAAATTTGTCAGTAATACACAGTAATTGTGTTTGTTTGTTATTGGAATAAATCGTGCTTTACTTGACCGGGTCCAGTTTCACTCGTCTTGATTTACATAGCTGAGACAGTTCCGTCTCACTTGTTGTTATCAGTACTCATATGTTTACAATCCAGTGATGGTAGTCCTATCTCTGAAATGTTTCACTCTGCATTAATACTAAATCTGTTAATGAAAGACATGATAAAGATTCCTCTCTCACTGCCCAATGTGGTGACATGTTATCTACATCAAATGTTTCCTACTGATGACAGAGAAATGGCATAAAGCTGTTTTCTGTAAAATTGTTTCACGTGCTGTCCACTGTGGTAGGACAGAGGACAATGATGAATACTTTAGTTGTCTAACTTAAAAATGTTATTCATTGGACTGAGTGCTAAAGCTTGTCTAAATGACCTGCATTATGTATTGATTTTCAGTTTAGCAGATGGTTTGTGACCTTCCTCTGTAAGACAGCCATGTGCGTTAAGCACCACATGTTAGTCCCCTCCTTAGTTTTCACTGGTGTGCATCAAGGCTAGGAATACTAGAACATGGGATTCCCTTCTGTACTGACAAAACATGCCTGTGTGAGTTAGAAAGTCTATCATATCACTTTAAAGTCGTGATTGTCTTCCCTCTTGTAGCAACTTATGCATATTAGATCTTATTTCCAATGTCAATACTAATTGCTAGACTCTATAAATATGGGGTAATGACCACAAATGAATTGTTAACAGACATCAGGGCATTCATTTCACTTCATCAGGAGCATGGCATTTATTCACATTGCATTTCACTCCTACGCTAAGGAGCTGCTCTGTCATTTCTTTGTTGAAATCCATAAAGTGCATGAAAATCCCCTTGATAACAAGTAGGTGGGCTGGTCAAAAGACTCTTTTCAGCCACGATCTGGGCCCATATGGCAACCACTGTAGTAGTAATGTGAAACAGAACAGTGGAACAAAAAGCAAGATATTCAAGATACTCTAGGATGATGAACAAATCCCAGTTAAAACAAGTTACAAGCATATACCAATTAAGACAAGTTACAAGACATATAAGGAAATATAGATATTTACATTCTCAAAATTTGGTATACAAGATGACAGTTGCTACATAGATTATACAAGCAGAATATGAAACTATTTTGGACATGATTTTTACAACATGTACATGCAGAAATCTATTTTGAATTATATGATAGCAGTTGGAAAGAGAATGATACACTTTTATTTCATTTTTACATTATAGCATGATGCAAATAGAGCTTTAGAAGAGACTTTTATTTACTATGATGGCTGCTACCTATTAGCTTACTTTTGTTACCTACTTGACACAATGTATGCTTAGGCTATTCCTTTTCTTTGTAGCACAAGCATGATTCTTCTTTGAATAAGCTCTCTTTCAGGACATTTTTGAAACTGTCTAGTGTGCTTTCTTATAAGGTCACCAGTTCATAACTATGTACTAGGCTAGCTGTCCTTGCAGGCCATTTCAAGCCTAACCAATTTCCCTTTTTGTGCTTGTGGTTATAGACTGACTTTATCCCTTCCATAGTTGATAATTATATATTATCCCTAATGACAACAACTGGGATTAGACCATAGATAATTTGGGGGGAATCCATGCATTGGATAAAGCATTTAGGAGCTGCCTCTGTTCATTAGTAGCACAGAGGGAGGTCCTGGAGTAAATTTTCTGTTTCCCATCCACAAATCTATATTGCACTTGAATATGAACAGGGATGAACTTTGTTTTTTATGGATAAGGAGTCTGTTCCACCACAACAGTATCCTCTGCGAGATATACCTGTCCTTCCAAACTGATCTTTTGATGTTGCACAAGAGGTTTAGATCCCATTTCTAATGCCATTTGACATTCTATGTGCAGTAAATCCATCAGTAATGGGTAAGAGGATGCCATGTATACCAGACAGGCCACCTCTTAGCAGTCTGATTGTGGTGGTCTGTGTAGAACATGTTGTTTAGTCCTTGTATCCTTTTAGTAAGGTATGCCTGAGGGCATTCCAGTTGTTGCATGTGAGTAGACAGCCACATGCCAAAAAGGGGCATTATATTAAATGTATGTGATATGCAGATATGTGTAAACACTTAAAAAAGGAAGTTCCCTGGGATATAATAATGCATTTTTTGGCATTTAGTTTCAGTCCATGATTTTGGCATCAGTTATTTATTTGGGATAAACCTTCCTGCAGGATGGCTAAGACAGGTGGAGATTCAATGACTGCTCTTAGCTTGTAGTCATCTCTAAACTTAGTCAGCCAGAGCCCTTTGGTATTGGCTTTTACTTCAGAAAAGTACATGCCAAACAGGACAAGTCCCAGCACAGAACCATGGGGGAATCCATTGGTGACTTGTCTCTTTGTGGAGGTAATTTCCCCTAATTTGATTATCTTCATCCTGTTTGTGAGCCAGTTGGCAATCCAGTGGGTGTCATATGGGTTTATTCACAGTTTATTTTGCTTTTCTACTATGCCTAACTGAGGAATTGTGTCAAAAGCTTTGGCCAGATTGAGGTCTGTAGTATGCACCATTTTGCCTTCATCCATTGCCGTGGTGACCTTTTCAAAAAATCCACCAGGTTGGCCTACCCTTGGTGGTTCCAAGCTGAGATGGGTCCAGTGTTTGGAGGTTCTTTATGTTTTGATTGATTAGTTCCATGATAAGTCTTTGCATGGTTTTGCATATGAGGCTGGTCGCACTTATGGGTCTATAATTGCCTGGGTCTGCGAAAGGTCCTCCCTTATGTAGAGCTGTTCTCTTTTACTTGGTATGCAACCTGTATGGAGGCTGAGATTGAACAGTGTTGCTAGAGTTGTGGCTAAATTGTGTTTCATGCTATTTAAGATGCATCCAGGATTATTGCCAGAACCTATTGATACAGTATTTTTAACTTTTAGGGCCTGGTCTTGTGCATAGTTGGAATCAAGCCAGTTTCTGGAATATTTTGAAGGACAGACAGAGTGGAGAGATAAGTGAATTTAGAGCTAAATTTATTGGCCAGTAGGTTAGCTGTATCTTCAGCCTCAGCGTGGGTAACATTGTTCACAATCAGCTCACCAGATTCTTCTCTGGTCTCAGATGCCAAGTGATTCTATACTGATGGAACCAAATTTAACTAAGCTCTTTTACCAGTATATTTTTTTAATCTGTGTCTAACTAGGAATATGGTGTTATTGGCATCATCTTTTAGGGATTAATTTTCTTGTTTGACTTTTAGTTTGGGCCTCAGTAGTGGGCAATGGCCTTGACAGAGAATTTTGAAAATTAGAAAAAAAAATGGTTGTGCTTTCACTAACATTTACATTTGATACTCTTTGTGCCAAAGTCAAAAAACATTTACTTTTTAAGAAAGAGTTTCCTAGAGCCTCTGCTTAATGGCAGTTGAAAAGCAGCTTCTTCCTGCATTATTCTGTACCACACTTTTTTGTCTTTCCCCTAAATGTTGTGCTAGTGTTTTAGTGACTTGGTAAATGGGATTCTGTAATTAGTTACTTGGACTCTATGGATAAAGTCCCATGTTCCAACCTGTTGAATCTAATGTGACCCTCACTCCTTAATCTTCTGAAAATATAGTTCAGGACTGGTGGCCTTTATGTGCCAGTCTGCTATTGCCTCAACAACCCTCACTTCTCTTTTAGAAACAAAATAGTGAAGACAGAACACCCATTTTTTCTTACAATCTTAGTCACTCATGGACAAGGTCCTGCAGATGAGAATACTACAGCAGGACCGTGGACCTAAACATCATAGGTAACATCTCTGTAACTCAAACTCAGCTCAGCTGCAGATTGCTGTCTGGCAAGAAAGCTAATTAGGCTTTGTCACAGAAGCTGAATTCAGGACAGCTATTTAATTTAAGATAGATCTTTTTGTTGAGGGTACATTGATAAAACATGGACATGCTAATTTTCTCCATAGCGTTCCAATTTTTGTATATGTGATGCCGAAGCAAGCACCAATAAAGCATGGATGTTATGCAGTTTTGCCGCAGCATTCCCTGCAGATTTCTGAGGTCTATAAATTGAAAATTCAGCCAATAGCTAGTAAATTTATTTACTGTTCTTCAGAACTCTGAGTAACCACTGTTGCACATTCTTTACTTAAAGTATGCATTTTTTTTCCTAACTTTGGCTTCTGTTTTGTAACTAGCACTTTGCATCCCATGTAAAGTTTATCCTTTAGTTTACATATCTGTGTTCTGCTTTGATACTTATGTAATGGATGTGACAGTGCAATGCATTTTTACGTAGCTTGTCATCATATGTGTTCCTCATCATGGGTTTGTCATAATGTACATAGCACACAGTTTGGGCTTTTGCCAGCTTTACAGGATATTTTTTTTTTTCCACATGAACAAATCTTTTGTACCAAGTTAACATTTTAGTCTTGTAAGATATTCTGCTCTTTCCTTATAAATCTACTATTTCTAAGTATAATCATTTATTTTGGTAATGAATGTTGGTCTTATCTGGTTTATCTCATCAATTTCAAAATAAAGATAAAATATATGCAGAAAAATACAGTGAAAGGGAGAATATTAACTAACTTTTAATCAAATTATTTATAAAGAAAATTATACATTAAATGCTCATTACTTTATAAAAATGAGGACACTGATTGGACAGCCCAACCAGCATGCCCTCTGTAAATCAAGCATAAAATTGAGCATATACCAAAAGAAACAAATTCAGCCACTGAAGTACAACTGAACAGAAAGACTTTCTATTAACATATGCTGAGGGACAAAGCAAAATATAAGAAAAATGTATGGCCTGCAAAATTAAATAAACAAAAGCCTACCTGATTTTCCTTTCATGTTTCAACTGTCCCTCATAAAATATCTATTTTTTTTAACAGTTCAAAAAAAACTGTAATGGAGATTCTGTTTTCTCTGTTGCATCTCCTGCACAGATGTACTGTGCATGCATGGGAACATAAGTCCCATACACATGTGCAGTGCATCAGTATAGGGAAGACAATGCACCCTTATACAAATACATCATTTTAAAAAGGTAAGCAAGTTATTTCTTAAATAATGCAATTGTACAACAGCAATAAACACCTACATTTTAAATAATTATACCAAATTAGACAATGTGAAAACATTGGTTAAGAATGGATACAACTTATATGACAATGATTTAACATTTCGAGACATTTTGGCTAGTTTATAGAGAAATTAAAGGTAAATTAGTAAGAAACATACAGGAATTGCAATATGAAGTAAGAGGAAAAAAGGCTTATGGTGTATTTAAAGAGAAAGCCAGGGAAGAGAAATTCATAGAAGTAAGGAAGTGACCAAAAAGGGAGACTAAGGAGAGACAATATGAAGAGAGGGAAAAACAGGAGTATAGGTTATTTAGAGAGAGAGAGTCAGGAGAGACAAATTGAAGTAAGGAGATGAAATGTATGACTAGCTAGTCGTTCATATTCAGGGCTATAGTTTATCCTGAGGTTGACCAAGAACAGAGACAGATTTTGGCTAGGAAGTCTTTCAGAGTGTTTTTTAAAGGACCTGATTGATACAGGTAAGGAGTTCCTGGCCTTAGCAACATGGTATGAGTACAGGCCATGGCTGGCAGGTTTGTGGACTTTTGGTTAAATTTCCATTCCACACCGATATGCTTCAGCTAAACTAAGCAGGAGTTATCATAGGTTCATAGGTTCATAGGTTCATACTAGGCTATCTGCCCTAGGGCATTTACAAGCCTAGCCAGAGTGTGTGTGGCTTTCGCCACTCCTTGGAATGAGAATACTATGCCCATTTAGGGTTTAGTTTACTGTGCCTCTGTCTAGTAGTGACACAGAGATGACCCCCGGGGTAAACCTACGATCTCCCATCCACTCGTCAAGATTTCTCTTGAAGAGAGTCAGTGAGGGCCTCTGCCTAACATGGACTGGGATTCTGTTCCAGAGTGTAGGGAGCCTCTGAGTTATGAATCTGTCCCTCCAGCATGTCCTATAGTCATAGACTTCTTTTCCTCATGTTTTAAAACTTTCACTATGTTTGGATAAGTCAGAAGATATGTATGCAGTTCCATGTCTGTAGATCTGTGTATGTAATACGTTTCGAGAAAGTCCATACCTCCATTCCGAATGAGAAATATATAACCTTGGAATACATAGATTTTTAGATAGCATTTGAAAAGCATGAAGCATTTTTCTTGTTTTCCTGTCCAAATGATTCAGTACCTTTTGGGGCTTGTCAGTTACCCTAACAGTAAGTTAGAACAGGTAGAACAAATTAGTTTATAGCTTGGACTTTATTCCTAGATGTCAAAGCAGTTTCCAGTTCTAATTTTAGTGTTCTGAAGTATTCCTCACTAATTTTTTTTTTTGCATTTGTTTATGTTTTATTGCTGATTCTTCATCCATTCCCAAATATTTATACACTCTCTCCTGCTCAAGTGCCTTTATAGCACATTTGTGTCCCAGATTGATATTTTCTTGGTGCTGTAGGTTTCCTGTTTTAAAGGTTGCTTTTGAAATTTATTAAAACCAAATGACATTTTTACATCATCTGAGAAAGTTTTAATCACTTGCAGTTCAGCTATCAATTCCTCAACTGATGAACATATTACTTTTATGTTATCCACAAAAAGTAGATGGAAATTCATTAAACAAGGTTGTGTTTTGGAAGCTAAAATGTAGCCTTAACCTGATCTGTTAATTTAGCAGCTTAATGAGTTAAGGCAAAACAGAACAATAGCGGTGGCAGAGAATCAGACTGGAGTATCCCCCTTTTCAGTTTTTATCACTGGAATAATGATTTGCCCTTTGTCATAGCTTAACTTCAAAGTGGTTTGCCACTGTTTCATGGTCACCATAATGTAACTAATCAATGTGGATATATCTTAAACATCTGCAAGCATTCCTTTATCCATGAATGTGGGATATTATCAAATGGTTTTTAGTAATCTATGCCATACTTAGATTCTTCCCCTTTCTACAATTATGTTCCAGGTCTTTCCTGGTTGCTGCTGCTATGTTCAGAAAGTCCACAGAGGTCCCTTGGAGTGGGTAAACAATTTTATCAGGTTTCCTTTAAATAGCTTGTGAAGACTCAGGTTCTTGCCATGTCCTCCTGGTGGGCAATTCTATCTGACTGCCAGCAGAAGGGACAACACAGATGGTAAAGGGTACAGAGCAATATTTGAAGTACACTTCCTAGTCCTGGGGAGGGGGGATCAGTTGACTAAAATCCCTTTTGGCTCATCAATTCAAGGATCTAACCAAAAGTGGGGTCTTTAGGCAGGGGTACAGGGATTGCTGTCATCCATACAGTGAGTGTTGGATGTCAATGACTCCACAGCGGAGCCTATGTGCCTGCTTTTGCATGCTCTTCTTCTATCAATATTAGAAAGAATTCAAAACCACTGAGGACTCTGACTGAACCTGTAGTGGTTCCATGAGTCTGTTTGGCTCTTACCATTGATCACCTGATGTATGAGCTAATACAATAAGCTTTGGGTATCCGCGGATGAAGCTGCCATCCTGGAGGATATGCAAGTCTTCTTACTAGAGCAAGCATCCTCACAATCACTTCAAATGCAGACACCATATTTATCATCATTGGAAAGCCTCAAACAAAGGGCCACATCCACCTCCCACAAGTAGCACCAGGAAAGGAGTCCTCAATACTGACAACTTAGATGGCTTCAGTGAAGATAGTGGCACATGAAAGGCAGGGGACACTGCACACCAAAACTGGCACCTCATGTATGGGTATCAAAGACCAGGAGTCAAGCAATCAGTCCCAAGATTCAGTTAAAGTTCCCTGTATTGAATTAATCTGATGCAAAATCTTCCAGTGCAGAGCAAGGGGTACCAGTCATTGCCACACACACAGGGTCTAGCTGGTGCCTTAGCTCTAAAACCTGGACTGAGAATGGAACTATGATGAAGGGCCAGCCTGATTCACCCTTGAAGCTGAAGGTGATGAGATGACACCCATTTCAGACTCTGCCTTCACAAAGGCTCTCATTATACAATCTGAATCGGCATCTATAGTGCTCCTTAAGGACTTGAAAGAGCAAAGGAAGAGGTGGAAGGAGGCTGGAGACATAGTGTGGCAGCACTGTTTATGAAGAGTGCCTGTTAGTATCTTTTTTAGGTAACCTGTCTTGAATTTATTATTGGCTCTGATGTGTACGAGCCAAAGGGGAATAGTCTTGCACCACAGGAGATGCCAGAAAAGACTGTCATGGCTCTCAACTGTCCAGACCTTTGCAGAATTTCCAGATTTTATATTCATATTTTTAGTTTGTTTCTCATAAAATTATAGTTTTCTGCCAAATCACTAGCAAATCACTGAGGACTGAAGTCAGAAAATAATGGCAGACATTTGACTTTCAAACATAATATCCTTCAGAAAATTCTTGCTAATGCAAAACCTGTTATTCTATATTTAAAAGCCCCACCCCCTATTATTTGAAGCTTTGTCCAGATTTCTTGCTCTAAGAGGTTGAAAGGTATGAATATTGCACTGGTGTAAGCCTCTGTGCTTCTGGGTCTCAGAAATGCCTGGCATCATATGGCTGTCTACATGTCCTCCCTATGTTTGCATGAGTTTACTCTGGGTGCACCAGTTTCCTCCCACATTCCAAAAACAAGCAGTAGGTGGATTGGATACTGTAAATTGGCCATAGGTGCGAGTGTGCATGTGAGGGTATAGTATGGAAGAACTACTGTGGCAGGGCTAGCCACCTAGTAGTGTAAACATTGGCTCTAGATGATTGTCACTGTTAAAGTGACACCCCAACCTCATCTGCAAAAATGGGAAATAGGGGTGTGGATGGATGGATGGATGGATAACAGCAGTAATCCACTCCTGTTTGTAGGCATATCAGGATTTGCTCATGGTTGGCTTTGTTTTAATCACTTGGGCTTTGACCTCATGATCAAACCACACCAACCATGGGTAAATCTTGATATACTCACACACAGTCATGGATTATTCCTTAACAGTATAATAGCTTTTTTCCACATTGTCAATAATCTGTAAGAAATTATGCACACCTCTGTTACCTTCTCAGTTTTAATGTTTTATTCTAGCTATTTTGATTGCTTCTCTGTATGAACGTCGTTAGCTATGCCTTAACATTAATACCTAAAGTGTTTGCTGAATCCCAGAACCCAAACTCAAAACAGTTGCTCTCAGTGCAAGTCTGCCCTGATTATGAAGGATTTGCTTTCTCTGTAAGTGACTTACTTTGGTGTAAGACCTATCTATAAAGAGGCTTGCAAAAGGGGCCAAACTTCAAAACACCTACTCAGCCTGCTTTCTTTGTAAGTGAATACTTATGCTGACAGCAAGACTTTTGGAATCGGCCCCTAGAATTCGAAGCATGCAGTACAGCATTGTAAGTTATATGTTATGGTCGTGGTTGATTTGAAAAATAGGAATAAGACAGTATGAACTGTAGTCAGGACAATGTGTAGAGTATATTTAGAACATCAGCCATTCTAACAGAGATGTTATGTTTTGTAAGTCATTATTTAGCAAAACACTTTATTTGCTTTATATGTCAATAATGGCAAAGCGCTTCTTCTGCAATATCTCTAATTAGATTTAGCTGCACATTGCTCAGTGACAAAACATATAATAATTATATTTTAAACTGTAAATGCATTTAATAGTCGTGTTACAATTTGACAAATCACAATGCTTGGATGTTTGCCTTGGCAGATGTGGTATGCCGAAATCTACATAATGAAAAGAGAGCGAGTCACAGCATATAATGCAACTACTCAGAAATAGATTTCAAGAGAACAAACTCCTTTTTCGGAAAGAACTCATTCTTTAAAGTTATTTCTGCTGTATAGCAAATGGCCACTCAGCTGCAAAACACTTATTCAGACCAAACTCCAGCCACAAAGTATAAGAGACACACACACACACACACACACACACACACACACACACACACACACACACACACACACACACACACAAAGCTATAAATTATCACGACTTCAGCACATGCTATATGAAAAGAAAATATCGTCCTCCTTTTGTCTTCCATGTGAAAACTATGCCCTTCCACAATCCTTCATGTTATGTTTTAACTCCATTGTCATTCATGTCATTGAATAAATGACATTCATTTCCTATTTTTATTTATTGACTTTACACATAAAAGAAATGGACCACTTGTATGACACTGAATTTCAAAATACTACCTAGTTTCAGAGCGAGCAAAAGAAATAATTAAACTGTGTGTGTGTGTGCGGACATATAAAACAGTATAAGGCAAAAATATTAAAACAACATAAAATCAAACATTATTTTGTTACTTATACCTAAACGTCTTCTAAACGACTTCCACAGTGGTGCAGCGGTAGCGTTGTTGCCTCACAGCAAGAGGTTCTCCCGTTCGATTCTCGGCTGGAGTGCGGGGAGTGCCTTCTGTGTGGAGTCTGCATGTCCTCCCCGCGGTTGGATGGGCATTTGAAAGACATGCGTAAATGGGCATGCCTTCATTGAAGGTTGAACGTCAAGCTGGCACCTCGGCGTTCGTGAAAATCTACTGCCAATCATTAGCGGACCTGAGTTCCGCTGTGGCGACCCCTAACCGGGAAAAGCCGAAAGACAACAACCTAAACTTCTTCTAATCCTGGCAATTTATCAAAGATGGTTTATATGCAAGTATTAATACCTTTCAGTATCAGAGGCATCGAGTAATGCCAAATTACCAGCCGGCATTGTGGGGCTAAACCCTGCAGGTGAAGATTGCCTCTGAAATATTTGGTACTGCTCAGCACTTTTTACCCTGCAAGGCATTACTATCCTTAGAAGGAGGGCTATCTGTGAAATTATACCTTCAAGTGTGCTTTTTCTTATAGCTATATTCAAATTTATTTTTAATGTAAAATAATTCCTCCATCTTATGTTTTGGTAGGGTGTACAATGCTTGTGATTCACATTTCTCTAAATAAATATCTCTATGAAATACTTGAAATTCAAGTTACTAGAATGGTAAATATGATCCTTTGAAATGAAAAGATTTAAATGAGATTAAGGGGAAATAAACAGAAACAAATCTGGAGTGATTTAGAGAATTCTCTTTACTCTGAGATACATAGATTTTAGAGTAAGTTTATATAAGTAGTGGCAATGAATTCTACATCAGGGGTGTTTAGGTGTTCTTGCCCACCTGCCAAAATCCACTTTTGATGCAGGTCACTCTTACTTCACTTGAATTGTGCTTTAAGTTCCTTAGCCTTAGGACTTGTGCTGTTGCATCTCAGACTTCTAGTAGGATGCATTGAGATTAATGGTATTATAAACAAACATATAGAGTTTCTATGAATTATTATCACATTAGTGGGGACTTGGTGATTTCTCTCTTCCACAGATAATATTACATTCTAATGTGTAATAACCATTTGCAATATATATGGCTCACTCTGAAGCATGAATGTAGTAGAAAATATTCCACTTCTTACCACTGGATTATTACTTACCTAGTGTGCTGTAGGTTTTACCTTAGAGCAACCATCTCACTATTCCAGATGCCAGACTGCTCCTTTCCTTCCTGTTTCCAGATTTCATGAGAATTTTAGTTATGCAAGGGGTATATATTATGATTATTTTTTCTCTTATTAGCATAATTAAAAAACTGCATTTGCACATTTTCTAAATAGTATAAATGCATGTTACCTTGATGGTGTCAGTGGTGCATGCTGTTTCTTTTAAATATATTAACATAGTGTGGAATGTCAACTAAGCCGTGGTGGTGCAGCAGTAGTGTTGTCACCTCACAGCAAGAGGTTCTCCTGTTCGATTCTCGGCTGGAGCGCCATGTGTGTGGAGTCTGCATGTCCTCCCCGCAGTCGAGTGGTGTTCAAAAGACATGCGTGAATGGGCGTGCCTTCATTGAAGGTTGGGCATCAGGCTGGCACCTTGGCTCTGTAAAAATCTACTGCCAATAATTAGCGGACTGGAGTTCCACTGTGGCGATCCCTAACTGGGAAAAGCCGAAAGAAGAACAGTGTGGAATGTCAACTGGTTAAATTTTATTTTTATGTATTGGAAGAAATACCTAAGGATATAAGGAGTGGCATGTGGGAAACTAAGAGTACAGAGAGTTATACTGGCAAATAGTTTTGGAAGCAAATGAATTGCCAGGTTTGAACAAAGCAGTTTCCCTAACCTCTGTACTGAAACTAAGAGCAGCCAGGCCTTGACAGGTTAAACACAATTAAAAAGAATGTAATAATTTATTTTACCCACTAGAGAGAGCCATTTGATAGTATATCTGATTCCTCTCCTAAGTATTATTATTATTATTATTATTATTATTATTATTATTATTATTATTATCATTACTATTATTATTATCATTATTATTATTATTATCATCATTATTATTATCATTATTATTATTATACATATTGTATATCTGTATAAATTAAAATTTACAATTTTAGGATTTAATTTGGTTTTGTAGTACTTAATTACATGTGCTATATGATTATTTTTATAGCAGTTTCCTCGTTTTTAATGTTTTTAATGTATTGATTAAGTTATATATAAAACATTTTTAAACACTTTAAATAAAGTTTTTGATAGGTCAGTTCAAATTATTGTCATTAGAATTTAATTGTTTTTTTCTTATTGTTCAAAGGATAAAAGGAACTTGTAAAATGGTGATTTTGTATCTGATGATGTCTGGTTTTCAGATGAAAAATGCTGTGAGACCTTAATGCGATTATTGTGAAAGTGCTTTACTGTTGCTTTATGGCTGTCTATAAATACAAGCCTCTTATACTGAAGCTGGTGTTGTTCTTCCATTTGTGCCTTTTTTGTGGTTAAATATTGCACACATACACAAGAATGTAGGTTAAATGGTGATTGGAGCCTGCATTCCCTTAACTAGGAATCTCTCTTGGGATTTTGTTCACATGAACTAAATAAGCATCATTACATTTGAAATTTGATGGAAAGTCACAAATGCTGCCTACAGATTCAGTTTCAGTATATGAAGCTGAGTTGTGTATTGACCTGCACATTTGTATCAGTCATACACTAGTGTTAAGTAATGGGGATGTGATGATGTTTTGTCCTCCAACAAGACAGTTAATGTCCCTCTAGAACATTGTAGTCTTGCCCAGCTAAGGTATTTTTTTTATCATTGCTCCAAGTAAGCTGTTTTTGTTTAATTAGACATTCATCATCATCATCATCAGCCTACTTTTCCCATTTTGTCTACATGGGGTTGGGGTATCATGTTAACTGTCGCCAACTCTCTCAATTCAGTGCCACGCTCCTGCCTTCTTCAACCCTCATGTCTGACTGCCGCAGATCTTCTTTCACACAATCCATTCACCTCTTTGCTGGACATCCTCGCTTCTCTTACCTTCTTCCTGTTTGTCCCAAATCTTCCTCACCAGATTGTCTTCTACTTTTCTGCACATGTGTCTGAACCATAGCCGGCCTTAGGCATAGGCCAACTAGGCGGCCGCCTAGGGCGCCGTTATGGCAGGGGCACTTTTCCACTATTTATTTGGTGTAGGTAGACCAGGATGGGGGCACTGGGTGGTGTGGTGGGGGGCGCCATGGAGACCTTTTGCCTAGGGCACCAGTTGACCTAAGGCCGCTCCTGGTCTGAACCACCATAATCTGTTCAATTTGATCTTTTCTGCAATTGGAGCTACTTTGGCTTCGGCTCTTATGTCCTAATTTCTTTGTCTATCCCATGGTGTGCATCCTACCACCTATCTCAGGCACTTCATTTCCATCACCTATAGCTTCTTCAACTGTGCTGCCTTTACTGCCCAAGTTTCTGTACCATACAGTAGTACTGGTCGCACCACTGTCTTGTACACCTTACTTTTCAGCTTCTTTGGTATTCTTGTGTCATAGACTACACCTGACACTCTGTGCCAGTTGGCTGCAGCCCCTCTGATTCTATCTTTGACATCTTCATTCAGACTACCCTTCTCTTCTCTTCAACTACCCCTCCTAGATACTTGAAGCTATTTACCTGTTTGACTATCATCCCTTATATCTGTATTCTCAGCTTCTTCTAATTTGCTGCCATTACCACCATCTTATCTGTGCTTAGTTTCATCCCATGTGTCTTCAGATTTACATTACATTCTCCTATCCTTTGCTGAAGTTCTAGCTCAGAGTCTGCCTGCACTGCCACATCGTCTGCCTACAACAGCTTTGTTGATCCGTCCCCTCCAGCCTGTTTGCTAATGTAGTCCATCACCAGTATGAACAGCAGTGGGCTCAGAGCTGAACCCTGGTGTACACCCACTCACAGTGGGAACCCCTCTGTGAGGCTGAACACTGTTCATACGTCAGTCATTGGGTCCTTGTACATAGCCTGCACTAATTCTACCAATGTTTTTAGGACTACAAACCACCACAGTACTGCCCAGATCAGCTTTCTTGGGAACTTGTCATATGCTTTCTCCAAGTATTAAACAATCATTTACTGTAATTTCTTAAGATGCTGAAGCTTTAGTAATTAGTCTGAAAGTAGTAGATTTGAACACACAACAGGGAGCATTATTTCACTTACATCTTGTCTAACATAGCAAAACTCAACAAAATGTATATTCAGCGTCAAATACAGGGTTACTGAAGCTACATTTGAATGATCTATGGCAATGCATGTTCAACAAATCCTGCTATGAAGAAACTGAATAGTATATTTGAAACACATAATGTTTAATTTTAAATAAACTGGTAGACATTTCATTTAGGCAACTACTTTTTGATATGTAGATAGTTACACTTAGTGGAATATTGGCTGTTTTGTGGCATGACCCAAGTGATTTCCATACATACCATAAAAACACCGCATACACACAAGTTGCTACATATAGAAGCAAAGCTGTAGTTACATTAGTTACAGCGATCAGCAACAGCATGACAAAAAAATGTGTAATGAACTTAAATTTTGTTTTTAGAGAATTCAGTGTAAGTATAATTCAACATCAAATAACTTAAAATTACATGTATTACATACAATATGATAAGATGAAACATGAGGTTCTCAGAGGGAGACAACATAACTAGAATTTAGCATGATAAATAATTATTCACACTAATGCATGTGATATAAAGAGATGTATAAACACATAAAAAAGGAAGTAAACGTCTTTAATCCTGATGTAACTAAACAGGTGAGCCAGAGATGTCCATTAAAATTTCCCTAAAAAAACTGTTAAAGTGCAGCGCATGCTTTTGCAGTAATATAATTTCATTCTCAGATAGCTTAGCAGCTCAATGCAGTCATGCAATCATTCATTTACTTTGTTGAGTCTGACAAAAGTTGAGTCTTTACAACTGACTATTATTTCAAGCCCAAACTATTTTTTTTTCCACACAGTCCATCCATCTATAATCACTTGTTCCCATTTGTGCACATGCAGTTGTGGTGTCACTTTAGCAGTAACAGTCATCTAGAGGCAAGGTTCACACAGGTGGGTGGCTAGCCCTGCAGGGGTTGTTTTTCCACACCACACCCCTATGGCTAATTTAAACTAACCAATTCACCTACTGCATGCCTTTGAAATGTAGGAGGAAACTGGAGCAGCTGGAGAAATCTTATGTGCATACAGAGGGGACGTGCAGACTACACACAAAAGGTACCCCAGGTGAAAATCAAACTGGATAACCTCTAGCCTTTAGGCAAGAATGCTATCCACAGCATCGCTGAGATAAGGCAAAACCATCAGCAGGCATATGTCTTTTGTTTACAAAGTAGAAGTCATATGCATTTTCCCATGGAAAGAGTTAATTACTTATATGGAGGCACTTGATTGTTTTCAACAAGGAAATGCTGCTAAGGCAAGTTAAGTGTGAACGTATTCTGAATAACTGCTTTTTTATGGATACATGTTAAGCAGACATTTTAAGTCTTAATCCACAGCACTTTCTTCTCCATTTGGTTCTCTCCAAGGATAACACTCTACCTTCCAGCCACCTTCTCATTAACTCTCTGCAATACAAGCTTGCCTTTCAGTGAACTTGTGCTGTTTGCAGATCGTTTTCCTTGGATAGTTTAAGAACACTGAGTGACTTTTGTTCCAGCATTTACCTTGTGCTGTATATCAGTGAAATAACTGGATGACCAGTTACAATCAATATTCTTGAAACAAAACTTACTGGCTTTCATTTCAAAACAGGAACTGTCCTTTGATCCCAAGAAATACAATTAGAATGATCGAGCTAACTTTGTGTGAGAAGATCAGATGTGAAAGTCTTGAAATCACAAAATCACAGCCTAGAAGATGCCAGTGAAATCACTAAAAAAAAAGTGACCGAACCCCTGTACCTGTAATTTTGCTTATTGTTGAGCTGCAGGCTAATTAACAAGGGTTTGTGCCCCCCAAAATGTAATAGTCCATTGTTATCTCTACAAGACCATAAAGTTGGTACCCCAGTAAGTCAATAAATGCACCTCAAAATTAAGCTGTAACAAGTGACACAACTCTTGTCATATCAGTGACTGACTCTGTGTGTGTGTGTGTGTGTGTGTGTGTGTGTGTGTGTGTGTGTGTGTGTGTGTGTGTGTGTGTGTGTGTGTCTGAGTCTGTGTGTCTGCATGTGTCTGTGTATGTGTATATTTATATATGTATATATATATATATATATATATATATATATATATATGTATATATATATATATATATATATATATATATATATATACACACATACATATATAGTATGTATATATATATATATATATATATATATATACATTTATGTACTTATATAAACTTTTACAGACCTAATTATTTTATATCTTAACTCACAACTGGCCAGATAAAAGCTTACTTCCTGCTGGTACACATTTCCAATGTACACATTTTAGTCTATTCCTTTTAGTTTATTCCAGTGTTTCATTTATAAATATTGTTATCAAAATTCTAAATATTTGAGTGTCATACCAGACCAGATAAGATAATTGTATTTATTTTTTGCTCCCTCTCCATGCAGCTGAGCATCAGCTACCACCAGGTCCCCACTCATCCTGAGTGAATATTATTCCTGCATTAGCCTCCTCCAGCGTCACCCCAACCCATGTCCAGGGTCTGTGTGGAGATCTTGGATGCTGGTGCAGTGTCATACTGGTACCATGGAAAGTTCCCTCCCCCCTCCCATCTCACAGCAGCGTTGTGAGCAATGGAATTGCTTCTTATGGAAATTGCATGCTCATTTCCACACATGTGCAATTTTCTGATCAAGTGATACTTGGCTTCCATTGTGGAACTCAGCCTGTTGTAAATACTACTTTTGCAGCATGCTGAGGTAGCCTTCCTCCCCATGTGGACAAACAGATTCTTAGGTTCATAGGTAGTTACCAGGCTAATTATCCCAGGGTGCAACAAACAGATTCTTAGGTTCACAGGTAATTACCAGGCTAATTATCTCAGGGTGCCTTTTTAAGCCTACCCATTCTTTCCAAGATGAAAATCAAACCCTGTACCTTGTGGCTGTAAGATAAATACCTTAGCCACTATGACAACCCCCAAACTGGTGGCAGCTGCTGATTCCCATCCCACCATCCAATCTCTGCAGTGTTAATGCTATAAGTCAAACCCAGGTTATCTGGAGTACAATAAAGGTTTTATCACTCTGCACCATGGAGCTGGGCAAGAAAAGATTATTTTATCATCTCATAGTCCTTGGATGAAAATCATTTAGTTAACTTAGCATGAAATAGGACAAAATACAACTAAATAAAAAAGCACTTACTGTTGTATTAAAACCATTGTTATTCACTTTTTTTATGGATTTCAAACCAGTACCATTGCTGTCTCCACATAATTTTTGATGAAATTGTAAATGACCTTCATCATCATTTTCTGGCCCATAATTATCAACAGTAAATTCTTTTTTGTTTTCTTTTTTGCTGCTGTTTAGTAATTTCATTGAATTCATATAGTTGCTGTCTCCAGCATATTAACAAACCAGACCTGCCTGTCAAAAATTTCTTCTTGAATATTCATATTTATTATTTCAGCAATGAAGTCCTTCCACCTTAACCTCTGCCATCTTCTTCTGCTTTTACTTTGAATCTTTTCAGGTATCAGTGTCTTCTCCAGTAAATCCTGTTTTGCATTGTATGGATGAAGTATATGAGTTTTAGTTTTACTATTAAACTAATGTTTACTAACTTCAAATGTATTTATATTCTAATCATTACATTGCAATAAACAATAAACTTCGACCAGCGTCGAATAGATCAAACATCTTAACAAAATAAAAAAGTAATGAGAAATCAAAATAAAGTAAATATGCATATTTACTAAACAACACTATTACTAAAAACATGCACAAGAAAAGGAAAGTGCATGATTGGATGAGGACCTTTGTTTATGACTATACCACAAAGATGAATTTATTTTCCTTAGTAATGTGATGGCTTTGAGTGAGTTAGCAGGTATAGGGTACATAGATCCTAAATAGTGTAGAGTA
This sequence comes from Protopterus annectens, assembly GCF_019279795.1. NCBI lineage: Eukaryota > Metazoa > Chordata > Ceratodontiformes > Protopteridae > Protopterus > Protopterus annectens. The sequence continues at coordinate 1,177,182,233 of NC_056728.1, read as the reverse complement.
GTGATGCCATTATAATGCTCACAGAAAACATGGATGGATTTTTAGTTGAAATGTCAGATCATTTATTCACCATAAAGTTGTGATCATCAAAAACATAATCCTTGCTAAGCCATACTGAAGCAAAAGAAGTGTCTGCTGACTCTGGAGTTAGGACTTTTCAGCAGGGAACACTAGAAATGTTATGGCTAAAAGTGCATTGATGAACACTGGTGAAATGAATCCTGAAGGAAAAACAAGGTAAAGTGGATATAAAAAGTTTACACACCCCTGTTAAAATGCCTGTTTTTTGTGATATAAAAAAATGAGACCACAATAAATCATTTCAAAAATTTTCCCACCTTTAATGTGACCTATAACCTGTACAATTCAATTGAAAAACAAACAAATCCATTAGGGGAAAAAATATAAAAAATAAAAAATGTACAATACACTGGTTGCATTAGTGTTCACACTCTTAAACTAATACTTTGTTGCGTGCACACACCCTTAAACTAATACTTTGTTGAAGCACCTTTGGGGGGTCCAGGGTGGATTGCCCACCTGCTTATAGGTAGGGTAGGTGTGTTTGTTTGGTATGTTGTGTTTGTGTGTCTTGTTTTGTGTGTTTTAGTGTCATTAGGTAGGTGTATGTGTGCTTGTTTGTGTGGTGGTATGTGTCTTTGAATGATCGCGATTTTGAATTTGTGGGTGTCTTTTTTTGGGCTTTCGGCTTTATAGTCTCGAGATACTAAAATTCTGTATTTTAGTATTTTGAGATTATAATGTGAATCTATATAGATATATATATATATATATATATATATATATATATATATATATATATATATATATATATATATATATATATATATATATATACATATATATAGATAGATATAAACAACTGTTTACTACCATGTCCCATTTACCTTCCCAACTTCCTCATGTTACCATTGGACAAGTTTAGCATCAAATGTTCTTACCTTCATAAATTTCTGGGTCAGGAAAATTATATTTTTTTCAAATACTCTGATTTAGTTTCTGACACCATAACCATTACTTTCATCTTTGCTGTGTTCATGCAGGTCTAACATTTTTTCTTAGGTAATACGTGCCATGCTGTTTGGTTTGTGTCCCCTGCCACCATGCAGCTGTCTCCATACATTTAACATACTCCTGCTGTCCTTCCTCATGCTCACTGTGTTTGGGCTGATGTAACAATGAAATATTGCAGTTGTATCCTTTCCTAATTTTATGACTTCATCTCGCTATTTTCAGTAGTTAACATTTATGTAAATTGGAGGGTCTACAAACTCTGCTGTGTTTTAGTCTTGCTACACTGGGTCATACCAATTTGTTATTTCCTTCATGGTTATTTATGGTTTATATATTTAATGAACTGATTATAGGGATCATTTAGTTGATATTTTGGACTTATTTCCCTGGATTCTCAAAAGCTGGCACAGCGTGCATGATTAGTGTAAGAGGTAATGTTGGCAATATGGTGGCTGAGCAATCCACATACATGCCCGTTTGATGTGCATGAGCACTTTTGCCACCAGTCCTGCACGTTTCCAGCCATTGTATGCAAATTACCCCATTTTCAAGTGAAAACCATGCAAATGAGGTAAATCCGCTATCCAGGAAGCTGGACTCAGGCCGTGCAGGACTAGCACAACCTGCAGAAATGTACTCAGTTAGTAACCGAGTATGGGTCTGCAAAATCCAAAATGGAGACATGACAGCTACAAATAAAGACTGCATATCATGGAGGAAGAATGCCAATGGCCAAGTATAAGGCCATTGGCATTGTAAACAATACAAAAAGTAAAAAATACAACTTTTATTGTAGTTCCGCAGATCACGGCTGTTTAAGCATAGGGCAGCATCGCGCAAACGGGATTGGTGGGAAAATAAGTAAATAAACTTAAAACCAGCAGTCTAACTAAAATCAGTATTCTGCCATGCAAGTCAATGGCAGGCAAAAGACAACCTGGCCAGTGAATAGTGGTTGCTAAGGGAGGAGGCACAGTGTGACACATGTAACTATGTATTAGCAGGCAATCCTATGAAAATGAGGGGAAGGATAGTGAATCCCAGTTTTCACGAGCATGTGAGGCAGGTCCCAACAGTGTAAGGGTATGAATAGCTGGGTGCAAGCCTAAGAGGTATGTGACATCATGGGGGGTGTCAGGAATACTGTAAGTGGATTGGAGCCCTGTGGCTCAGGTATGCTCCTATCTTAACACAGGGGGTGTGTTTAAACCTGCCTAGCATTCTTTACAAAGTGTAAGCGGGTGTGCGTGCTGCGCACCGGGTTTTACAGGAAGAAAAAAGAAGTTAAAGCAGGAAACAGCAGAAGTGTGCACATCTGAGTACTCTGTTTGTGTGGTGTGGCCCCGGGCCCAAACAGAAGGGCAATGGGAAGGGAACAGAGCAGTAGGAAGGTAATCAAGGAGAACTAGCTTATCTGGCAGGTGTAATGCATCAGAAGCAGCCAATTACACAGGCAGCAGCCCAGCCCAGTCCAGAACACTACTATAAACTAAGCAAACACCTTCCCCACTATTTTTCCCACACTCTACACCACCGGTGTATACAAGTGGAGAAATTTTAACAAACAAATCGACAAAATGAGAAGGGTTGCAGCAGGCAACATAGAACAACATGTGCAAGAGGCTGAGGGTGGTGAGGATGTACATGCTGCCGAACAACCCACACTGAGGAGACAGAGAAGAGTGTAAAGATCCAGGGTAACCTACCAGCGGCTACATGAGCTGGAGATAATGGAGCACTATTAGGTGGACAGAGACCTCCTACAGCAAGTAGTTGAGCTGTGCTGGCCACACCTGGCACACCAAACTGACCGAGGGGAATCCATACCAGTGGATACCAAGGTATGTGTAGACCTAGGTATACCAGCCACAGCTACCTCCCAAAGCACAACTGGGGATATCTTGGGGATCTCACAGGCATCAGCATCCAGAGTATTCCACCAGTTCCTGGATCCCATGTCAACACATGCCAGTGAGCATGTATATTTCCTCAACATCCGTGAGGTGTTGACCGGCAATATGTGTCTCTTCCATCAAATAGCAGAATACCCTGGGGTAGTGGGTGCTATAGACTGCACATACATATCCATCAAAGCACCACCCAGTGAGCAGGGTAGGGCCTACATCAACCACAGGGGCATCCCCTCCATCAACTGCCAGGTCGTATGTGATGCCCAGGGCATTATAATGAATGTGTGTGCTGGCTGCCGTGAAAGCTATGACAATTCACACATATGGCCTCTGATGCAGCTGTACCAAAGATTTGCCAATGGGGACATCCTCTACGGTCACCTATTGGGGGATGCTGGGTACAGACTGGAGCCGTGGCTGATGACACCCATCAGAAATGCACACACACCTGAACAACAATGCCATAATGAGGCACACGCACAGGCCAGACATATAATAGAGCATGTATCTTGGATGCTCAGGTCACAGTTCTGGTGTCTGGACACATCCGGAGGAGCCTTGCAGTATTCACCAGCTACATATACCCAAATTGTTATGATATGTGCTATGCTACACAATATGATCCTACGGAAACAGCTGCAGCAGGAACAGCTTGGGGCAGGGCCACACAGCCCCCCACCAATGCCAAGGCCTGCACAGGCACAGAGTCACCAGGAGGAGGAAGAACCTGAGCCTGCCCCAGTAGGCAGAACAGGTGTGCCCAGTATGTCATGGCCTTGGCAAAGAGGCAATGCATAGCACATGTACTGAAACAGTAGTGTCCCAGGGAATGAGACCTCTCTCCGACTCGCACATACAGTAAAAGGGATGCCAAACATGACACCACCTGCACTCAACCATGTATAGGGAGTGTGCTATGTGCATCTGACATAGGCAGCCCTCCAGCAATATCTGCAAGTCTGGCACACCCACAAGGTAAGTCAATCAACCTACCAATTGCCAAATGGAGTAGAATGTGTTGTCACCTGTAGCTATGTATGGATGTGAGCATGCAAGGGAATTGGGTGGCTGAATGTTATGGCAGCAGACAGTAGACACCCATAGTGTCACCCTGACATGTGTAACACATACTGGAGTCACCATAGTAGCCAGTACTACACAGGGTGACAAAAACACTGCAAGAAATGCACTGAGCGAAATGTGTGTCCATATGACCCACACATACCAGTCAGGATGGTTCACATACCCAACAACGGTCGCAGCCAGCAGAACAGGTGAAGACAAACCCTAACAGGGCCTGTGCCATGGCCCCAGAATAATGGCTATGGTTAACCCCATCCCCAAGCCTACACAGACAGACCACAGCAGGGCATGCAGTGGGATGTTAGGTCTGAAGGGTAGGACATCAGACAATAATATGTAGGGCAACCAAAGCCACGATCTGTAGTATACAGGTGTGCCTCTAGTCAGCATGACAGTTAGCAATGCAAAATGAAATGGAGTACATGACATACCAGTACAGAAATAGCAAGTATGTACAAGTGCCACTTGTGCCCCCCCATCCTATATAGCAATGTAATAACAGTCAGGTGTGCCCCCCAACTCCCATGTAGACTTGTAGAAACAGTCAGGTGTGCCCCCACCCCCAATCCAGCATAGAAATGTAGTGACAGTCAGGTGTGCCCCCCCCCCAATCCTGTGTAGAAATGTAGAAAGAGTTAGGTGTGTCCCACCACAATCCTATGTAGAAATGTAGTAACAGTCAGGTGTGCCCCCCCACTCGTATGTAGATATGTAGAAACAGTCAGGTGTGCCCCTTCCCCCCAATCCATTGTAGAAATGTAGTAACAGTCAGGTATGCCCTCCCAATCCTGTGTAGAAATGTAGTAACATGTATGAGTAGGTATAATACGAGTGGAGCAGAGATGCCCAGAGGTGTCCAAGGTAGCAGGATAAGTTGTAGCATTTGCACAATATGCAGGACTGTGTGTGTGTTAGGATGGTGTGTGAATTATATTGCGTGAGAGTGGTCAGTATATATGCATGTTGAGGTAAAACCTGGTGGCCATTGCCCACTACTGCTGATCACAGGGACAACTGCAGTGCCAAAGACAATCCCCACCAGTATAACACTTGCTAGCAGTAAGCCATTGTAAATATATGGTGGTAATATGTGTCACCATCTGAAAGACAGACATGGCATGGCTGTTGGGCTAGATATACAAGCAGTACACAGGGGAAAGTACCCCAGACATACAGTATATATTGTGTCACTGTGAAATAGAGACACCCTTGGATTTGTACATACAGGTATGCATCATTGTAACTGGTCCTGTAGTAGGGGATACCTTTGATTTCTGCCCGAACACTTGCAGATCACAAAGGAGGTATGACTGATGTATTGGAAACAGCTGATGTACTTGCACATGCCAGAATAACTGGAATGCCCCAGGCATATCTGCGTGTCAGATGCAAGTAGTGTCCATAGAACACATGCACCCAGCTCATGCAAACACCACCCACAGGTATCTCTTTGATCATATCCCTGCTGTGGGGAATAGGTACAGTATGACCCCACCTGTATATGGCAATAGTAGAAAAATGCAACATGCAGTGTAGGTGTCCCATGCAGGTGTGTCCCTTGCTGTACATAGCACCCTGCCAGCATCCACACCACCTGATAAAGACTGATATAAGGTATTTGCATGAACACCTATCACACCTATCCTGTCACCCCAGGAGAATATACTATATGGTGGTCTGAGACTGCAGGCCTGACAGAATGCAACAGCCTGCCACATGTGGCCCGCAGCAACACCTAATGTCCCACAGGTCTCTGTCAAAGGCCTGTATCTCACACATACTGCCAATGCATGTTATGTCATGGACAACCAAATAAAAGCATAACACACTCCACATAAGCCATATGCAAGGCCATGTGGACAAACTGCAGTAACATGTCCACCATGTCCCACTGCATGAACTGTGGACCAACACTAACACACACCTGTGATGGGGTGTTACCCTTAGGGAAAGTAGAGAATGTATGCTTAATGTATGGAAAAGGTTAGAATAACAGAGGGGGGTTGGAGCATGGGCAGCATGGAATGTGCAGGGTCCCACACCAAGCTGTGTGCACATACTATTCCTGGCTGCAAACATATAAATGGGTGGCTACACACCTGCCCATAGACTACAATAGGGTTAATTTCCTGACCCATGACCCCTGCCTCTGGGTAACCTGTGTGAATCTGTACAGCTGTGAGGCATTGCCACAACAAGATAAGCCAATACTGTCACGTCAGTGGGTGTACAAGTATGGGATCCTCTGACAGCACTGTACCAAGGTGCTTAACCGGATACACAGACCCACAGCAAGTGTGTGCAGCTCCCCCTCCAGAAATGGCATAACTTACCATGAATACGTAGGTGTCTGCCCACAATACTGGACACAGCTGCAGTCACCCTTCTCCCACAAGATATCACTGTGAGCAAGAATGTCCACCTGATAGTACATGACGACAGAAAACATCACTGTGTATAACAGTACACACTTCTGAATTTCTCTGCTAACAGCAGTACCATGCAGCTGAAGCAGCACAGACACAATCACCTACAGTAAGCACTATCCCCTGCACAGTTTGTCCCCATATTGCCAAATGATCGACAGATACCCTGCAGAAACACTTTGCTACCTGTAGGTGTACAACACAAAGATCTGCACTAGAGTACAAACTACCTGGAATTGATCCACACATTCTATACAGAAGGGTATACTGGGCATGCTCACACACTTAAATGAAGCCCATGTCTGCAAACAACAGTGGACCAGACATATCTGGCAGTCACAGATGTTAGTGCAGATACTCCTCAGTAAACACCACTCATGCTTTGCACACACAGTGGATAGGAATACAGGCATATATCCAAGGACAATACACTATAATAAGCCAAGCATAGACATACATAGATGTGTGGAAGAGAGTGACTGTGACAAGGAGCCAACCATTATGAGGCTTTTCCCACCCAGCACACAGCCAAATGGCTATAACCACATGGAGCTCAGATGTCACTCACTGTAGTCATTAGCCACAGGTATCTGTCAGCATTACGGACTATGTGGTGCAAGTGCTAGCTGTGCAACATGACTCCATGTGGAATATACCCCTCCGTGTGCCCGCATGTGGTGTATCAACCTCTAGATGAATGGGTTATGGCCTATGCACACACACTGCCCTCCCCATAGCCTTACTATGACAATCCTGCTGAGGTCATCCACTTTGAATTACACCCGTGGGAAAAGTATATCCCAGTAATTTCTGTAGTGTGTCCTGTAACAGTGTACTGCTGTAGTGTGATAAAGCAGCTAGGTAGGTGTTCTAACCCCAGGCGTGGCAACTGTGTATGTGTTAGTGTGCATGTTTGTCTGTCTCTGTCTTTGCAGAAAGCAATGCTTTTTAGGGTAGTCACACTCTTTACAATTCCTATACTCGACTTTGGCAAGGCTGCTGATGCCCCCCACCTAGAAATACACCTCTGGGAAGATTGTATCCCAGTAATCTCTGTAGGGAGTTCTGTAACTGCATACTGCTGTAGTGTGATAAAGTAGCTAGGTAGGTGCTCTAACCCCAGATGTGGTAACTGTGTGTGTGTGTGTGTGTGTGTGTGTGTGTGTGTGTGTGTGTGTGTGTGTGTGTGTGTGTGTGTGTGTGTGTGTGTGTGTGTGTGTGTGTGTGTGTGTGTGTGTGTGTGTGTTAGTGTTAGTCTGTGTGTCTGTGTGACTGTCTGTGTAGAGAGTAATGCTTTTTAGGGTAGCCACACTACTTACCATTCTTATACTTGACTTTGGCAAGGCTGCTGATGTCACCCACCTAGAAATACACCTCTGGGAAGGTTGTAGCTGAGTAATCTCCATAGCACGTTCTGTAACTGTGTACTGCTGTAGTGTGATAAAGTAGCTAGGTAGGTATTCTAACCCCAGACGTGGTAACTGAGTGTGTGTGTGTGTGTGTGTGTGTGTGTGTGTGTGTGTGTGTGTGTGTGTGTGTGTGTGTGTGCATGTCTGTCTGTGTAGAGAGCAATGCTTTTTAGGGTAGCCACACTCCTTATAATTCCCATACTTGACTTTGGCAAAGAAATACACCTCTGGGAAAATAGTAGCCCAGTAATCTCTATAGCACATCCTGTAACTGCGTACTGCTGGATTGTGATTTAGAACTATGGTAGGGTTCCATCCCCACCCACGGCAGTTCTAGATGTTTTGTGTGTGTCAATGTCTGTATACAGAGCAATGCATTATAGGCTAGTCACACGCAGTATATTTCAAAGGGCCCACTTTGGCAATCCTGCTGATGTCATTCATTGTGAAATACAGCTTTGGGGAATGAGCTCTCTAGTAATCCCCGTGGTGTGTCCTGTAACAGCTCCATGCTGTAGTGTGGTATAGATCTCTGTCAGGGGTTCTATACCCACACATGTCAGTTGTAGATGTTTTGTGTGTCTCACTGTCTGTGTAGGGATCAATGCATTTTAGGGTAGTCACCTACAGTACATTTCAAATGGCCTACTTTGGCAATCCTGCTGATGTCATTCATTGTGAAATAAACCTTTGGGGAAAGAGTACTTCAATAATGTGTGTGGTGTGTACTATAACTACGTAGTGCTGTGGTGTAGTAAACTAGTGAGGTAGGGGTTCTATTCCCAGGTGTGTGTATGTTCATAACTTGTATCCTGTGTAGAGGTGGTTGTGAGCGTCTGACACCTGTGGCCAATGTGGAGTGGGTTTTGCATATTTCTTATATGGTGGCCCTACTATATAGCACAATGTCCACCATACAGGGATAACAGATGTGAAATAGCTGAGAGACTGGGGTGCAAAGCCATACCCATACATGTGACATCAAGGCCAGGCAATCACATTTAGCAACCCCAGTATTACCTAGAGCACACTCTCAACCCATGTGTCATGCACACATACATGCCTAGGCAACAGCCAATATGTGGGTAGCACACTGCATATTGGCCACTGATAGTAACTATGGAGTGATAGTAGTGGGCTACAGAGGGCATGTCACCCTGTCCATCTATCCAATATGCATGTACATGCTGACAGTGCACCTCCCCCATTTTCCCCAATGGACAACTGCATCACCTGTGGTGCCATCACGTGTCCCACAATGAACATACCATGCCTGACAACATGCCCTGTATGGACAGATGCCACTAACACCAGGGAATGATGTTAGCATGCTATCAATGTAGGTGCAGAGTAAACCTGGTGCCCATTACCGGTCCCTGCCACAGGTGGGCAAGACTGGCACATATGATGGTAATCTGTGTTCACAACATGGGCCAGACACCCCAGGTACAGTTCCACATGTCACTGTACATGCATGTGGGAGATGTGCACATCCCAGACACCATCCATGTCATGGACTAAGGAACACATACATGGCAAGCAATGCACAGCATTGGCCACACACAATAGTCACCCAGGTGACTGGATAGGGGATACAATACCCACCTGTGTGGGCAAGTGTGGAAACTACAACCCTGAGACACAATGCAGACCATTGTCATGTGGCCTGATGCCAAGGTATACCCATCGCCTACCCTTGTATAGCCCACTGCCACAGTCAACCACCACACACCCATGCATACATGCACCCATGCATGTCAGTAATGGCATCCTGTGTGTTTGTCTGTGTGTTGTGTGGTGCGTATGTTCACATCCACACTCACTACAACCCCCATGGGCATACTGAAGCATGCTTTCTGATGTCAGACACCTCCTCATACCCTTTGACCATACAACCTCCATATGACCCATGTAGTGCATGTGATACCTGCACAGTGATGTGTTGTGGCAATTCAGCTACTGATGAGTTGTACTCCTGGCCCTGCCAAGTGTGTCAATGTGTGCATGTCCCTGTGAGATTGTGGCTGTGTTGATGCTGGCACCTGTTCATGCAGACAGGCATGTGTACATCACCTACCATACAGCTACTGTATACCTGTTGCAGATGTCACTCACCATCACAGATATGCTCTGAGGGCTCCACAACAGGTGACGCATCCAATAACTGCATTGAACTGTGATAGCAGTACATAGTTGTCAGGGGTTTGATACCCTGTGATGGTAGATGTGTGACACAATCAAACTACAGTTTTACTCTCCCACCCCTCCCTGACATGTCTTTGCCTCTGTCTGCCTCTACAACTCCCTCTCTGGTGGATGTGGAGACCTGCACCTGCTTTGCTTAGGCAGCAGCATGTGTATTTTAAGTGATGCTCATGATCAGCTGATGGCCTCTGCATGAATCGCAGACCTCCCCTAGCTGATTGCATGTGCAACAGCAGTAGTAACATTCCCAGAGCCAATTACTTAGCAACACACTCCGATATCTAGGAACATCATGTTCGTGTTCATAGGTTCATAGGTTTATACTAGGCTATCTGCCCGAGGGCATTTACAAGCCTAGCCCATAGTTTTGTGGCTTACGCCACCCCTTTAGTATGGGGAACTATACCCATTATTTTGCTGTGCCTCTGTCGAGCAGTGACACTGAGGTAATCCCTGGGGTATATCTGCGATCTCCCATCCATTGGTCAAGATTTCTCTTGAACAAGGCCAGCGAGGTGCTCTGCCTCACATATATCGGGATTTTGTTCCACAGCATAGGGAGTCTTTGGGTGATGAATCTATCCCTCCAGCACGTCCTATTAATAGCCGTGTCGAGGTTTAAGTCTCCTGCCCTTGTGGCTCTGATGGATCTAGATTTATTGAGGTGAAGCATATTCATCAAATCTGGGTTTGACATGGCCTTGTATGTCAGGCAAAGGTCACCTCTGAGCAAGCGGTAAGCGACTGAATAGAGCTGAAGTTCTTTCAGTCGGGCAGCATAGGACAGATTTTTGAGACCCTTTATCCTTTTGGTGAGGAACTTTTGTGGCCTCTCCAGCTGCTGCAAGTGTCGGGTCAGATACATTCCGAATGGGGCATTGTACTCAATCATTGGTCTGATGAGTGATGAGTACAGGGAAACTATGACCTCCCTTGGTCTAGATGTGAATCCCTTCATGATAAGGTGGGCAATGTAGAAGGTCTTCCTAACTACTTTAGCTACATGGGTGTCGAATGACAGGCTACTGTCAACCTGGGTCCCCAGGTCCCTAATAACTTCTTCTGTGCTCAGTGGATTTCCACCTATGTGGTAGCTAGGGGTAACCTTGTTTTTCCCGAAGGGTATGACTATGCATTTTTTGGCATTTATCTTTAGGCCATGGCTCTGGCACCAGTTATCTGTTTCTGTGAGACCTTTCTGAAGGATATCTGCATCAGATGTGTTTTCGACTACGGCGCCCAGTTTGCAGTCATCTGCAAACTTTGTCAGCCATAACCCTCCTGTGTTTGCTTGTACTTCGGAGAAGTAGATGCCAAACAAGAGTGGGCCCAGGACTGAGCCCTGTGGGACACCACTTGTGACAGGCTTAGAGTCTGACATGGCACCAGCAACTCTGACCCTGTGGGTTCTGTCGCTCAACCAGTTTGCAACCCATCTTGTGATGTATGGGTTAACATTTAAGCTGATGAGTTTTCAATGATACCCGAGTGGGGTATTGTATCAGCTTTAAGCCAGATCGAGGTATGCTGTATGGACTGCTTTTCCCTCATCAATGGCTTTGGTGACTGTTACGAAAAAGTCAACCAAGTTTAAAAGGCATGATCTGCCTTCGACAAAGCCAAACTGGGATGGATCCAAAGTCTGCAAATTCCCTATGTCTTTGTTTATGAGATCCATTATGATCCTCTCCATGGCTTTGCAGATAAGGCTTGTCAAGCTAATGGGCCGGTAATTTCCTGGGTCGGTGGAGGCACCGCCTTTATGAAGTGGGACCACTGTCGCAGTGCCACTCCTGGGTGCGTATCCAGAGGTGAGACTATGATTAAACAGCTATCCTAGCTGTGGGTTTAATTCCTCGTTGAGTTCGTGGAGCACACAGCCAGGGACACCATCAGGTCCCATGGATGCTGTTTTTTGCTTTGGCGAGAGCAGTTCTCACTTGGGCGTTAGAGATTTTTGGGGGGCTACAATAGTTTGGTATAGATATCTCACCTTTTGGGGTGGAGAAGTTTGCACTGAACCTGTCAGCCAGTATGTTGGCAATGTCTGTAGGATCAGTAATCTTCACATCATTTTGAACTAGTTCTGAGCATATCTGGGAGTTTCCTCCCAGGTTTCTAACATAGCTGAAGAAGGCCTTATGATTGTCTTTTGAGTCTTTAGCTATTTTTCTCTCAAAGTTTGCTTTGGATGATTTTATGAGAGCTCTTAGTTTTTTACTTGTAGTGATCAAAGGTGTTCTACCTTTTAAGGATTTTGCTCTATCTTGTAGTAGCTTCCTCCTTTTGTTGTAGAGTTTGTTTATGGCTGGGGTCCACCAGACTGGACGCTTACCTTTGGTACAAAGAGTCTTTGTTTTGCTTGGGATTGCCTTATCCATGCAGTCCTGTAGGTGCTGGTAGAAGGCATTTGTAAGTGATTCAGCGGCTTGGGTACTGTTTTCCTCCAGCTCAGGGGCCTTAAAGGACACCACTCTAGTCTTTAGAAGTGTGAAGTCGGCTTTCGAAGTTCTTTACTGTGGTCTTTATTTCAGGTGGGGTGGGATGAGGACCTCCAGCGAGATTAGTTTGTGATCTGATCTCACCAGTGAGGTATACTTCGGTGTTGAACATTGTGCTCCCATGTTCGTGATGATGAGATCAAGTATGTTTTCTCCTCTTGTGGGGATGGTGACCAGTTGTTCCATGGCGTTTGAGTTTATAAATTCCAGGAACTTTTGGGCTAGGGTATTTGGGCTTGAGTAGTGTTCCCAGTCTATATTAGGGTAATTGAAGTCACCTAGTATGATGGTGTTTGGAGATACATTTATCCCCTCCAGTGTTTTCAGGAAAGCCATGTGAGGTTCCTGAGTTTGTGAGGGTGGCCTGTAACATGCTACAATTTGCAGAGCAGTCTTGCCTATAGTTAATTGCACCTGGATGGTCTCCAATGCATCGTGCGTTGCCACCAATCTTGAGGTGTGGGTGTCCTTGATGAATATGGATACCCCCCCTCCTTTCTTGGTATTGTCCAGATTTTGGGGCGACGCATGGTATGAGGTAAAACCTGATAGTGCTGGGGTGCTCTCAGGAGCCTTGAACCAGGTTTCTGTCACAGCACAAACATCGATGTTCTCCATACTGAGAAGGGCCTCGAGTGCGTGCATTTTGAGATTGAGACTTCTGGCATTGAGCAGCATTACCCTTAGCTTTTTTCCATTTTTGTGTTCTAGGGTGGTAGGTTTAGAATTTGAGCCTTGCCTAAAAAGGCACTATGGGGTGGCAAGAGCCTTTGCCAATATCCGAATCCCAGGGTGACAGGTGCAAGCCGTCCCTTGCAAGCAGCGTGGCTTGTCCAGCATGTCATCCCAGGCAGACAGACATTGGATCCCCTTTGAATGACACCAGAGTTTAAGCCAATTGTTAAAGCTGATCATCTTATCTCTGTATTGTGGCATCATTCTTGGTGAAGGTAGGATACTGCTCAAGGTCAGGGTCATACCTGCCTGGGCTACATAATCAGAGAGCTCCTCAATGTCTCTTTTCATGTAGTCCAAGGAGGTACGTCTCAGGTCGTTTACACCAGCGTGGACAATGACTGAGTCATTTGTACCTGCTGTTGAGAGACCTGAGTGCTTGCGTTATGTGGCGGATTCTAGCACCCGACAGGCAGCTTACTGTGACCCTCTCCTTACTCAGTCTGGTGAGCGGGACGTCAGTGTGTCTGACTATGGAGTCACCAATGACTAGTGTGTCTGGCATTGTGTTTGGCCTTAAGGGCTGTGACTGTTTGACACTCTGACTGTGAGGTCTATGTGTTGCAGGTGTTGTGTTCTGAGGTGGTAGTTGTTTGGGTGTCTGCTTTGGTGGCCTCTGCTGTTTTGGTAGATTTTTGCTCAGAGCCTCCGAGTATGTCTTTGTGTGTTTATGTGTATGATTTGAGGTTGTGATGGTACTATGTGAGACTGGGTCTATAGTGTGTGTGGTAACCTTCTCCTCCTGACTGGTCTTGCCAGTCCTATGTTGAGAGAGCTCAGCCTCTAGTTTGGTCGTATAGTTGCATCTCTCGCATGTATTTGTGTTTTGTGGGAGGAGGAGAGGGTTGTCTGTGTACATGAGGCAATTGTAACATTGTCTCAATATTCCCAGGTTCACCAGCTGAGCAGGAGAGGACACTAGCAACTGATCCCTCGACATGCTAGAAGGAATAGACATGGCCCTTGTCATTCACTGTGAGCAGAAACTAGATCTGTTGGTTGGCAAACAGCATCTGAGATGGATTGGGAATTTAACTCTAACAACATACACTGTGGAAACAGGGCAACACACAGGATGGGGTGTGCCTGACCTGACTACAGACTGTAAGTGCTGCTATACTGCATTTGGAGTACTGTTGGTTTAACAGTGTGTGTGGATATGACTGTCCTACATGTCTCAATACCTGCAATGTCAGTTCCATGTTTATGATGAATCCCCATCTGCAGGGTCATCTGCAGACAGGGCAGTGTGTTGTGCCTTTGGTTTCATGTGTTACCAACGGAGCATCTATCTGTGGACTGCAGACAGTAGTGCGAGGATTGCAGTCTGTAGATGGTGGAAGCCGTAACAGTTACTGGCGTCTTATACATCATAGGACATATGTTGCCACAAACCCTGTTACAACAGTAAATGTATGAAGTTATCACAGCAACATGTCATTATTGGCCCTGTGTATGTGCTGCCAGCCACAACTCTGCCAACCTGTGTACACATGTTGTGCATGACATGGTACGTATGTGCTGTACACCATAATTAGTGTCACCATATCTGCTAACAAACCAGTGAGATATCAGACCACTTCACATATTATGTACAGTAGGGGGTATATTTGATGACATAACCCGGACATTCTGTGGATGTTTTTACAGTTCTCCGTGTGTGAACATCAGTGTTACAGGCAGCAGGTAGCAATACCTCTTACAGGAGAACAGGCACACTCAGGGCAGCTGCATATTTGTAGGAGGTTCAGGAACTACAGACAGAGTGTTCATAGAGTTGTGCTATGCTTTGTATAGTACTGGTGTTACAGGGTGTGTGTGTGTACATACTACTGTACCTTAGAATGCAGTCTGTCTGCATAGCTCTCAACTGTGAGCCTATCCTCTTGGTGGCCAGAGGTGTGCCTATCATGTGTTGTCTGTCCACCACACAGGTCCTGTGTCAGATATTCCACTGGCAGTGTGTGTGTTGTGTGCTATCAGTACATGACCTACATATCAAGCTTTGCACATGACATGCTGTGGGGGAATGTTCCATAGTGGGCTGAGAGTATATCACACTGCCATTGCTGCCATCAGTCCACTTTTGTTGTTTGATGGGGCTGGGGCCATATATGTGTGGGTGTCACCTACACAATACATGTGTGCTCTTATGCACTCCAGAGGCCAGTGTATGTAGCAGTGGTATATGGCCCTGTATTATTGAGTCTAGGGGGAGCACCATAAATCACCTAGGCTGTTAAATATGTGGGGGTGTCAGGGGTGAGCTGCCTTAAGGTATCTGAATGTAAAATGCCGTATACTTCACCTATATTTACATCACTTACATATATTCGGTTACTACAAGCCTACTGCCTCCTGCTAGACAGACAGTTCTGTTTGTCAGTGTGCATGTGATGGTGGCAGTTATGCCTTGTTATGTCACAGTTACAACCCATTTGGTCACATGATGTCTTTACCACCCACTGCTGTTGTAAAGAGTGTAGATAGAGGCTGCTGAACTATACACCTGCATTACATACTGTTGATCTTTTGGTATCCTGTGGGACAGTCTGTCCTCACTGTTGTACAATTTTAATGGCTTGGCCTGGACAATGACAGTTGTGAACCTTTCCAGACTACTGTATTAGTATACCTGTTTCACGGTTTCATACCTCTGTTTATATGGATGTCATTGTCTGAACAGCTATATGACATGCCACGAAGAACTGTAAAAGTACACAATGAAAGGTATTCCATGTCTACAAACCTGTGTGTGTATATATATATATATATATATATATATATATATATATATATATATATATATATATATAAAACTATGTCTGTGTATATCTACATAGATGTATATCTGCATACACATATGTAACTTGCTGTGTATATGTAGACATATAGGTGTAGACAGATATATGTGTCGATGTAGGCATTAGCATGTATATATGTTCATATATAGTAATATATATGTATATAGTGTTAGAAAGCTATATATATATATATATATATATATATATATATATATATATATATATATATATATACACATATAGATATGTTGTATAAGTGTAGATATTAATATATTTACACACAGATACATACACATTCTCTGCACAGTTGCATGACTGGACTTGATGATATGTTTCAGATATTGCCCTGACTTAATACAGTTGTAGTGGCTTACTGTTAGACCATTGTAGCTGTGTTGCGGAGGGTCTTGGGGTCAAGAACTGCATGTGCTGGATATTGCATTGCACAGCATATCTGTTACAGCTGTGGTGGGGGGGGGAACATAGCAGTCATCACCAGTTATCCCTCATTTGAGCCCCCACTCCCATTAACTGTGCATAAGGAAAGTTATTTTGTGGTGGAGGTTCCGGTTGTTATTCCTATTTGGTGTTGCAATTCACATATATATATATATATATATATATATATATATATATGTATATATATATATATATATATATATATATATATATATATATCCGTATATATATATATATATATATATATATATATATATATATATACATATATATATATATATATATATATATATATATATATATATATATATATATATATATATATATATATACATATATATATATATATATATATACAAATATCAATATATGTGGACATATTTATCCAGCTACCTACATACCAGTGATGTGATATGATGTATATGTGAATCATACATTTATATGTACCTGTGTATCTCTCTACATTTACAGATCTATAACTGTCCATATGTCCATGCATGATTGGCTCACAATATTGGCCTGTCCCACATTCGTCTGGCCAATTGACGTGGAAGATGTCAGGCATGTGGTCAGTCAGGAATGCAGATACATTACAGTTCCAGACATCATGTTGTTCAGATTATGTGTATTACAACAGATCACTGTTTAACTTGCAACGTTATGCATGTATATGAACAATATGTCACATTTACCCCAATTGGCACCCCACGTTTGTCACACTGTGTCCAGAATATTTGCAATAAGAGGTTGAATGTTATGATATTAGAGCAATTCCCCTTATGCAGATTGATTGTGCTGCATGATATATTTGGGAATACATGGGATGTGTGCATATCTGACAAGGTGTAGTGTTAATTCACTATGATTGTGGTATGTAGGGTCCTGGGTTCGGGCCGTGCAGTGGCTGTCAATTATGTTGCAGGGTTGAACAAGGGCGGTGGGATACAGGGTGAATAAGGCACTTGTAAGCCATTGTGATCATGTTTGCATGATGGAAAGCATTGCCAACTGCAACTAACATCCAGTTACACCAGGTTAGCCTCGAAATTTCTTACTTTGTGTACGCAGTGCTCACCATCATGCAAACACAAACTTCTGGTTACATATGCCTACAGATAGTTTGTGTCAGATTTGCTGAGCCTGTAAACGTAAACTCACTTACTTGTGCTGACATATGCTTACAACAGCTTATTGCTGCTTAATTTAACTACTGCTTTATGCATTATGATACTGACACCTCACATGTGCATTTCCTGCAGTCCTGCAGTACTCCTGTTTATATATATATATATATATATATATATATATGTATATATATATATATATATATATATATATATATATATATATATATATATATATATATATACATATATATATATATATATATATATATATATATATATATATATATATATATATATATATATATATATATATATATATATATATATATATATATATGTATATATTTATATATATATATATATATATATATATATATATATATATATATATATATATATATATATATATATATATATATATATATATATATATGTATGTATGTTATTCCATGGATTATGCAACATACATATTACCCATAACGTGGTTTGCCATGGGAAATGATATGTCCCAGAACCTTCCCTGTGCCCCCCCCCCCTTCCTCACTGGCATCCATGTGCTGGTCCCATTAGAAAGGGTTCATCCAACCCCGGCATGCCTCAGTCCATAATGTCATACCCATCAGCCCCCCCCCCCTCATTCCCCCTCCACATCAGTCATCCTTCCTACAGGTTCCAGCCATATCTAATCACAACACTACACATTGCCCACTCTCCACTTCTCAGGACCCTTTGAGTATGTTGTCCCAACCCATGGATCTTCAGGCTTCCCACACATTTAGTCCACGCACATACGTTACCGTCTTTGCTTACCTTTGAGGCATGGTATGTTACCCCGAAGACACTTTTTAGCAGAAGTTTGGGGCCATCCCACCAGTGACTGACATGCGTTTGGTTAAGAGTAGACTTAGCAGGTTGACACTGTTTCTCTCACTGGTAGTATCCTGCCAGTAGTCTGGGAGACAGTGCTGTGCTACGCTTCGTGGTGTGTATTATTAGATTTGCATGCTATTTGCCTTTTGGCATTGATTTCCTCTTCATCACTTGTTGTATATGTGTCATGTATCCTTGACATGTGTACGTACACAGTATGGGGTCCTGGGAACATCTACACTTAATTACATTAATACCTCACATCTGGACTTACTGCAGTACTCCAGTTCACATATGTATGTTCTGTAGTCAGTTATGACACATATGACTGTATACTGATGCCTTTCACAGGTTCAGTTTGGTTATACTATGGTAAGGACATAATTACTACTACCCCATTCTTCTGTACTTCTGTTATGGCTTGGTTTATGCTACTGGGACTATGGTGTATAGGGTCTTGTTTTTGTGACCTGCATGGCTGTTTATTTTGTTGCTGGGCTGACAAAGGCCCATTGGATACAGAGTGATTAAGGCACTTTAAATCAGTTGTAAGGCCTTAAGTCTGCTTACTATTGCGTACATATGCTTACTATTGGTTATTTGTGCTTACACGTGCTTACTAGTGCCTTATTCCATCTGACACTGATACGTCACATGTGCATTTCTTGTGGTACTCCAGTTTATATATATATATATATATATATATATATATATATATATATATATATATATATATATAAGCTATTTAGTGGGTTTTACAACAAAAATATTGGTAATAATGTGCTTTGCCATGTAAAATAGACTGTGCTACAGTGGGACTCAACCGGGAATGCCTGCTCATTGGTCGGATGCTTTACCCACCACACTATTGCTGCTCTGCTTCATTTGAATATTTCTACCATAATGTAATACCCATGTTTCCTTCCCTCGGCCCCCATGCTCTACGTACACAGCATCCATCCATTCTTCAGTTGCTAGCCCAGCCATACCACACCTCCACACATTTCCCTCTCTGCATGTGTCGGAACTCCTCCATTATACTGTCTCAACCCAAGCTTCTGCAGGCTCTTCATCCATTTATGCCACATACATATGAGCATTCCCTTGATCCTCCTCCGATACTGGTGGAAACATCTATGTGACTCATAATTTTTGGTTCGACCCACCAGGGACAGACCTGTTGTTGTGTCAAGAGTAGACTTAGCTGGTCTACACTGTTTCCCCCACTGGTAGCATCCTGCCAGGGATTTGAGAAGCAGTGGTTTGCTCACACACTGGGTCAGCCTCATCTCCCTGTTCCCTGGATGCCCCAGGTGTGACATTCTGTGCATGAAGCACGCCAACACGCCCCCACGGCGTGCACCATTTTTCATTATTCTCATCAGTATTATGCAAGAATACTGTTCTCACAGTATGATTGGACAGGCACTGTTCTTTGATATACACAGACTGCTCGGAATACTGTGGTGGAGTAATGTACACATTTGCTGGTATTAATCTACATACTTACATACATTTCCTATACTGTTGAATGACTGTGCTGGATGATATGTTTGTTATAGCATCTGAATGTGTATCTGCCATGGCTTAGTGGTAACTCACTTAGACTATAGTGTGCAGGGTCAGGGGGTTGCAACCTGGGACTACAGATTATTTTGTTAATGGACACAATGAGAGCTGTTGGCTACAGAGTGCCTAAGGCACTGTAGAGCAAGTGTAAGTGAGTATGCGCTGGTTTGCATGAGGCTCAGCATTGCTGACCTCCGGATACGGCGTCTTACACTGAGTTGGCATCTACATTGCTTAACCCGTGTGGGCATTGCTTACCGCCACCCAAACAGGCTTAAACCCGCTTGCTCCCACATACCCCCACGCTACTTCATGTATTTAGTTCACATTTGATGACCGGGACAATCTGACTGGATGCTTCTCCATTGTCAGTGGTGGCCCGGAGAGTGGAGCTCCACAGCAAAACCCAGCAACACATTACAAGTAAAACTAAGGTTTACACATTCATAGAGAGTAACAGACGTAACATAGCTACTCACCTCATTCTTCATGCTTAGTTTACGTTAACATGTCAGTATTATTCATGCTTAAGTCAGGTTTACATGTCAGGTATGACTGTTGACAAAGGTCAGTTTAAGGTGAAGTTATATTCCAGTGTAACAGTTCTGGATAGGATACACTCAGGTATTCGGGTTAGGTTTAGTTATTCCATACCTGGATAGGTTACACTCAGGTGTTCGGGGTAGGTTTCGTTATTCCATACCTGTGTGGTAGAGTAGAAGAGAATAGTGAAGGTGTAGGTAGGTAGGTAGAGGGGGAGACACTGTAACTGTATAGTAGCCTGTTGGAATAATTGGATGGGGAGCAATAGGGAAGGTTTGTCAGATATTGGGATTTGTATGTGAGGCAGGACAAGAGGTGTCGGTTACACTAGTTGATGTAAGGGAATACAGTGTAAGCTGTGGGGGAGGGGGGTTTCGCCAGGTGGTGAGCATGTGCTGATCCAAGTGTGCTTGAGCTGTTCCTTCATGTGTTATTTACATGTGTCGTGTGGGACAGCTGAGGTAATACATGTAGTTAGGGAAATCCAGATTCTGCCAATATAGTTGGGGAAGAGGGTGTCACCTACTTGTAACTGTGAACATTAATAGTAATGATAAAGGGGTTGACAGGTAAGTGGTGTTAATAGGGAACAAAGAGGGACAGATAGTATGGGGAAATTACCAGGGATGTGCAGGAAGGCTGATGGAAACGTCCACAACTGCCCACTTCCTCTACAGCAACAGCTGTGTATATACAATGCTTTTGGAGGTAGGTTTGGACACTCACACCCCTGGGTGGGGGTGAGGACAACAATAATACCTTGTGATGCCAATTAGATCAGCCTACAGTGCGGTGTTGGGACCATGTGTTCTTTGGTGTTATTTAGTGGGATTTGCAACAACACATTTGGTTATACCATACTTTGCCATGTAAAATAGACTGTGCTGCAGTGGGACTCATAACGGAAGTGGCTGCTTGTTAGGCAGCAGCTCTGCCAAATGCACACTATTGCTTACATCATTGGGGCGGTCCAAATAGAACTGCTCCAGTCAAAACCTGAACGCCTCGGTCCATAATTTCATACCCATAGCCCCCCCCCACACCTCCTCTACAGCACTCACCCTTACTCTGGGTGCAGGTCGGGTCTAACCACACCACTACACACTGCCCACTCTCCACTTCTCGGGACCCATCTCGTTCGTTTTCTCATCCCATGGGTCATCAGGCTTTCCCACCCTTGTAGTCCGAGTACATACACGCCCTGCATTGAAAAGTCATTGCACGGATGGGCCTCCAATCACAAGAACATTTTTGGGGTGTCCCGCATCGGACGCTCCTGTCTCTGTTTCAAGATTAGACTTAGCGGGTCCACAGTGTTCCCCCCTCTGGTTGTATCCTGCCTGTGCATTGGGGAGCAGTGGATTGTTTACATTGTTTGTGTGTTTGTTTGTATGTTTCCCCTGTCTGGCAATGGGGGGGTAATGGTACATGTTACACGTATGTTGATTGGGCCCCTCACCCCCCATTGGCACAGCCTGTGATCATATGTCATTCTTATGTGCTGTATCATATCATTGATA